>NC_084571.2:4245000-4470000 GCF_033978685.3 Nerophis lumbriciformis
TGGAACATGCAATGGAAATATGATACTTTACATATTTCCAGTTTGTCATTACAGCATGGCCAAAAAGGAGTAGGAGGAAGCAGAGCTTATTTAATTCTACCTCTTTTTGCATCACAGCAATTTCTCACAGGTTTGTTTGTACTCAATTATAGTAACACAACAGTGATTAAATAAATATATGACTAAATAAATAGGTGAGTAAATAACTATTATAAATTAACAAAGTTCTCATCAATAAATAATTAATTTATAGTTTAAGATCTTATTTTTAAAAAGGCTTACCCTAATTTTCATTAGTTTTTATGTTGTTTGTTTTATGCCCATTTTGTCAAATACTACTTATGACAAAAACTCAAAATATGCAATATGTTCCCATAAAAATTATTCAAAAGTGGCATTTATGATGTGACATAATCGGAGCCTTCAACAACTCAATAAATTTAACATTGATTTTGATTAAATGTTATTTTTTGAGCAATGACAGTTGTAAAGGAAAAAACAGCTTTGTGTTTGGTCAACATTGCTACTTTTTTCCCTTTAAATTACACCTGCTTGCTCTTTAATTCCACTTTTTAATGTTATTTTTATAATAGCATTTTTTCGAATGTGCCGCGGACCTTTAAAAAAATGCGGATGAAGATCTTAGAAGAACATTTTGGAGTCCTCATTCTGTCATGTTGAGTATGTTTCCCTCTAGTGGTCATGGCTGGGCACAACAACTTGCCTTTTTAAATGCACCGCTTTTGTGTTGTGCAGACTAACACACACTTGTCACTCACATATATGTCCCTCGCATGTTGCCATGTGCAATCTGACACGCCTTGGCACGCTCCTCCAAAGTCATTGATGACTTCTGACTCGATTGGAATGTCCGCCTGTCCGTCTGGGGTCCGCGGGAATGTTAAGACGCTCCAAACTTGACCTTTGGGTCAGGAAGACCTGTTTGAAATGTGACACTGGGTGTCTGGAGTATATTTGGCAGAAAAACATGATTCAAACGTAAACCAAACAACCTTTTATTAATCCCACTGCGGGATTTTCAGTGTTGTATTTCCTGTTTTTGTGCAGGATTTTTGTAATTTATTTGAATATGTAGATATGTTTAGCAGCATCTGTGTTATGTAATATGAGTAAAGGTGTTCACTTTCTGAATTACCCGGCAGTAAAGAGCATTTTAAAAAGTATGTCACATATTCTATTTAATAATAATAATAATAATAATAATAACTGGGATTTATATAGCGCTTTTCTAAGTACTCAAAGTCGCTTTACATGTTGAACCCATCATTCATTCACACCTGGTGGTGGTAAGCTACTTTCATAGCCACAGCTGCCCTGGGGTAGACTGACGGAAGCGTGGCTGCAATTTGCACCAATGGCCCCTCCGACCACCACCTATCATTCATCATTCAATTCACCGGTGTGAGTGGCTCCGGGGGTAAAGGGTTAAGTGTCCTGCCCAAGGACACAACGGCAGTGATTTTTTTTGGATGGTAAGAGGCAGGGAGTGAACCTGCAACCCTCAGGTTTCTGGCACGGTTGCTCTACCCACTACGCCATGCCGCCCCGGCAGCAAAACCCAAGAAAAACCCAAGAAAAACATGACTATTTTATCAGTTTCACTTGTTTTTAAGTCAAATTAGCAGATAAAACATGTTATTAGTGACCTCCAAGACACAGAGTGTCTGAAGTTGGTCAATTTCATTCTTTGGCTTGTCGTAAAATAAAGTGAAGGTTTTTTTTGTTTGTTTTTTAGCTCTTTTTCTGTCTTTTTTGCAGCAAAACACAAGAAAAACATGACTATTATATCAGTTGCACTTGTTTTTAAGTCAAATTAGCAGATAAAACGTGTTATTAGTGACCTCCAAGACACAGAGTATCTAAAGTTGGGTAATATCATTCTTTGGCTTGTCGTAAAATAAAGTGAAGGTTTTTTTGTTTTTTTAATCTCTTTTTCTCTTGTTTTTTCAGCAAAACACAAGAAAAACATACTAGTAAATCAGCTGAACTTGTTTTTAAGTCAAATTAGCAGATACAACGTGTTATTAGTGACCTCCAAGACAGAGTGTCCAAAGTTGGTCAATTTCATTCTTTAGCTTGTTGTAAAATAAAGTGAAGGTTTTTGTTTTTTTTAAATCTCTTTTTCTCTTTTTTTTGCAGCAAAACACAAGAAAAACATGACTATTATACCAGCTGCACTTGTTTTTAAGTCAAATTAGCGGATAAAACGTGTTATTAGTGACCTCCAAGACAGAGTGTCTAAAGTTGGTCAATTTCATTCTTTGGCTTGTCGTAAAATAAAGTGAAGGTTTTTTTGTTTTTTTTAAATCTCTTTTTCTCTTTTTTTGCAGCAAAACACAAGAAAAACATGACTATTATATCAGCTGCACTTGTTTTTAAGTCAAATTAGCGGATAAAACGTGTTATTAGTGACCTCCAAGACAGAGTGTCTAAAGTTGGTCAATTTCATTCTTTGGCTTGTCGTAAAATAAAGTGAAGGTTTTTTTTGTTTTTTTTTAATGTTTTTTTCTCTTTTTTTGCAGCAAAATACAAGAAAAATATGACTATTATATCAGTTGCACTTGTTTTTAAGTCAAATTAGCAGATAAAACATGTTATTAGTGACCTCCAAGACACAGAGTGTCTGAAGTTGGTCAATTTCATTCTTTGGCTTGTCGTAAAATAAAGTGAAGGTTTTTTTGTTTTGTTTTTAGCTCTTTTTCTCTCTTTTTTGCAGCAAAACACAAGAAAAACATGACTATTATATCAGTTGCACTTGTTTTTAAGTCAAATTAGCAGATAAAACGTGTTATTAGTGACCTCCAAGACACAGAGTATCTAAAGTTGGGTAATATCATTCTTTGGCTTGTCGTAAAATAAAGTGAAGGTTTTTTTGTTTTTTTAATCTCTTTTTCTCTTGTTTTTTCAGCAAAACACAAGAAAAACATACTAGTAAATCAGCTGAACTTGTTTTTAAGTCAAATTAGCAGATACAACGTGTTATTAGTGACCTCCAAGACACAGAGTGTCCAAAGTTGGTCAATTTCATTCTTTAGCTTGTCGTAAAACAAAGTGAAGGTTTTTGTTTTTTTTAAATCTCTTTTTCTCTTTTTTCGCAGCAAAACACAAGAAAAACATGACTATTATATCAGTTGCACTTGTTTTTAAGTCAAATTAGCAGATAAAACGTGTTATTAGTGACCTCCAAGACACAGAGTGTCTAAAGTTGTTCGATTTCATTCTTTGGCTTGTCGTAAAATAAAGTGAAGGTTTTTTTTGTTTTGTTTTTTATCTCTTTTTCTCTTTTTTTTGCAGCAAAACACAAGAAAAACATGACTATTATATCAGCTGCACTTGTTTTTATGTCAAATTAGCGGATAAAACGTGTTATTAGTGACCTCCAAGACAGAGTGTCTAAAGTTGGTCAATTTCATTCTTTGGCTTGTCGTAAAATAAAGTGAAGTTTTTTTTTGTTTTTTTTTAAATGTCTTTTTCTCTTTTTTTGCAGCAAAACACAAGAAAAATATGACTATTATATCAGTTACACTTGTTTTTAAGTCAAATTAGCAGATAAAACGTGTTATTAGTGACCTCCAAGACACAGAGTATCTAAAGTTGGGTAATATCATTCTTTGGCTTGTCGTAAAATAAAGTGAAGGTTTTTTTGTTTTTTTAATCTCTTTTTCTCTTGTTTTTTCAGCAAAACACAAGAAAAACATACTAGTAAATCAGCTGAACTTGTTTTTAAGTCAAATTAGCAGATACAACGTGTTATTAGTGACCTCCAAGACAGAGTGTCCAAAGTTGGTCAATTTCATTCTTTAGCTTGTTGTAAAATAAAGTGAAGGTTTTTGTTTTTTTTAAATCTCTTTTTCTCTTTTTTTTGCAGCAAAACACAAGAAAAACATGACTATTATACCAGCTGCACTTGTTTTTAAGTCAAATTAGCGGATAAAACGTGTTATTAGTGACCTCCAAGACAGAGTGTCTAAAGTTGGTCAATTTCATTCTTTGGCTTGTCGTAAAATAAAGTGAAGGTTTTTTTGTTTTTTTTAAATCTCTTTTTCTCTTTTTTTGCAGCAAAACACAAGAAAAACATGACTATTATATCAGCTGCACTTGTTTTTAAGTCAAATTAGCGGATAAAACGTGTTATTAGTGACCTCCAAGACAGAGTGTCTAAAGTTGGTCAATTTCATTCTTTGGCTTGTCGTAAAATAAAGTGAAGGTTTTTTTTGTTTTTTTTTAATGTTTTTTTCTCTTTTTTTGCAGCAAAATACAAGAAAAATATGACTATTATATCAGTTGCACTTGTTTTTAAGTCAAATTAGCAGATAAAACATGTTATTAGTGACCTCCAAGACACAGAGTGTCTGAAGTTGGTCAATTTCATTCTTTGGCTTGTCGTAAAATAAAGTGAAGGTTTTTTTGTTTTGTTTTTAGCTCTTTTTCTCTCTTTTTTGCAGCAAAACACAAGAAAAACATGACTATTATATCAGTTGCACTTGTTTTTAAGTCAAATTAGCAGATAAAACGTGTTATTAGTGACCTCCAAGACACAGAGTATCTAAAGTTGGGTAATATCATTCTTTGGCTTGTCGTAAAATAAAGTGAAGGTTTTTTTGTTTTTTTAATCTCTTTTTCTCTTGTTTTTTCAGCAAAACACAAGAAAAACATACTAGTAAATCAGCTGAACTTGTTTTTAAGTCAAATTAGCAGATACAACGTGTTATTAGTGACCTCCAAGACACAGAGTGTCCAAAGTTGGTCAATTTCATTCTTTAGCTTGTCGTAAAACAAAGTGAAGGTTTTTGTTTTTTTTAAATCTCTTTTTCTCTTTTTTCGCAGCAAAACACAAGAAAAACATGACTATTATATCAGTTGCACTTGTTTTTAAGTCAAATTAGCAGATAAAACGTGTTATTAGTGACCTCCAAGACACAGAGTGTCTAAAGTTGTTCGATTTCATTCTTTGGCTTGTCGTAAAATAAAGTGAAGGTTTTTTTTGTTTTGTTTTTTATCTCTTTTTCTCTTTTTTTTGCAGCAAAACACAAGAAAAACATGACTATTATATCAGCTGCACTTGTTTTTATGTCAAATTAGCGGATAAAACGTGTTATTAGTGACCTCCAAGACAGAGTGTCTAAAGTTGGTCAATTTCATTCTTTGGCTTGTCGTAAAATAAAGTGAAGGTTTTTTTGTTTTTTTAAATCTCTTTTTCTCTTTTTTTGCAGCAAAACACAAGAAAAACATGACTATTATATCAGCTGCACTTGTTTTTAAGTCAAATTAGCGGATAAAACGTGTTATTAGTGACCTCCAAGACAGAGTGTCTAAAGTTGGGTAATATCATTCTTTGGCTTGTCGTAAAATAAAGTGAAGGTTTTTTTGTTTTTTTAATCTCTTTTTCTCTTGTTTTTTCAGCAAAACACAAGAAAAACATACTAGTAAATCAGCTGAACTTGTTTTTAAGTCAAATTAGCAGATAAAACGTGTTATTAGTGACCTCCAAGACACAGAGTGTCCAAAGTTGGTCAATTTCATTCTTTAGCTTGTTGTAAAATAAAGTGAAGGTTTTTGTTTTTTTTAAATCTCTTTTTCTCTTTTTTTTGCAGCAAAACACAAGAAAAACATGACTATTATACCAGCTGCACTTGTTTTTAAGTCAAATTAGCAGATAAAACGTGTTATTAGTGACCTCCAAGACACAGAGTGTCTAAAGTTGGGTAATATCATTCTTTGGCTTGTCGTAAAATAAAGTGAAGGTTTTTTTGTTTTTTTAATCTCTTTTTCTCTTGTTTTTTCAGCAAAACACAAGAAAAACATACCGGTACTAGTAAATCAGCTGAACTTGTTTTTAAGTCAAATTAGCAGATACAACGTGTTATTAGTGACCTCCAAGACAGAGTGTCCAAAGTTGGTCAATTTCATTCTTTAGCTTGTTGTAAAATAAAGTGAAGGTTTTTGTTTTTTTTAAATCTCTTTTTCTCTTTTTTTTGCAGCAAAACACAAGAAAAACATGACTATTATACCAGCTGCACTTGTTTTTAAGTCAAATTAGCGGATAAAACGTGTTATTAGTGACCTCCAAGACAGAGTGTCTAAAGTTGGTCAATTTCATTCTTTGGCTTGTCATAAAATAAAGTGAAGGTTTTTTTGTTTTTTTAAATCTCTTTTTCTCTTTTTTTGCAGCAAAACACAAGAAAAACATGACTATTATATCAGCTGCACTTGTTTTTAAGTCAAATTAGCGGATAAAACGTGTTATTAGTGACCTCCAAGACAGAGTGTCTAAAGTTGGTCAATTTCATTCTTTGGCTTGTCGTAAAATAAAGTGAAGGTTTTTTTTGTTTTTTTTAATGTCTTTTTCTCTTTTTTTGCAGCAAAATACAAGAAAAATATGACTATTATATCAGTTGCACTTGTTTTTAAGTCAAATTAGCAGATAAAACGTGTTATTAGTGATCTCCAAGACACAGAGTGTCTAAAGTTGGGTAATATCATTCTTTGGCTTGTCGTAAAATAAAGTGAAGGTTTTTTTGTTTTTTTAATCTCTTTTTCTCTTGTTTTTTCAGCAAAACACAAGAAAAACATACTAGTAAATCAGCTGAACTTGTTTTTAAGTCAAATTAGCAGATAAAACGTGTTATTAGTGACCTCCAAGACACAGAGTGTCCAAAGTTGGTCAATTTCATTCTTTAGCTTGTAAAATAAAGTGAAGGTTTTTGTTTTTTTTAAATCTCTTTTTCTCTTTTTTTTGCAGCAAAACACAAGAAAAACATGACTATTATACCAGCTGCACTTGTTTTTAAGTCAAATTAGCGGATAAAACGTGTTATTAGTGACCTCCAAGACAGAGTGTCTAAAGTTGGTCAATTTCATTCTTTGGCTTGTCGTAAAATAAAGTGAAGGTTTTTTTGTTTTTTTAAATCTCTTTTTCTCTTTTTTTGCAGCAAAACACAAGAAAAACATGACTATTATATCAGCTGCACTTGTTTTTAAGTCAAATTAGCGGATAAAACGTGTTATTAGTGACCTCCAAGACAGAGTGTCTAAAGTTGGGTAATATCATTCTTTGGCTTGTCGTAAAATAAAGTGAAGGTTTTTTTGTTTTTTTAATCTCTTTTTCTCTTGTTTTTTCAGCAAAACACAAGAAAAACATACTAGTAAATCAGCTGAACTTGTTTTTAAGTCAAATTAGCAGATAAAACGTGTTATTAGTGACCTCCAAGACACAGAGTGTCTAAAGTTGGTCAATTTCATTCTTTGGCTTGTCGTAAAATAAAGTGAAGGTTTTTTTGTTTTTTTAAATCTCTTTTTCTCTTTTTTTGCAGCAAAACACAAGAAAAACATGACTATTATATCAGCTGCACTTGTTTTTAAGTCAAATTAGCGGATAAAACGTGTTATTAGTGACCTCCAAGACAGAGTGTCTAAAGTTGGTCAATTTCATTCTTTGGCTTGTCGTAAAATAAAGTGAAGGTTGTTTTTGTTTTTTTTAATGTCTTTTTCTCTTTTTTTGCAGCAAAATACAAGAAAAATATGACTATTATATCAGTTGCACTTGTTTTTAAGTCAAATTAGCAGATAAAACGTGTTATTAGTGATCTCCAAGACACAGAGTGTCTAAAGTTGGGTAATATCATTCTTTGGCTTGTCGTAAAATAAAGTGAAGGTTTTTTTGTTTTTTTAATCTCTTTTTCTCTTGTTTTTTCAGCAAAACACAAGAAAAACATACTAGTAAATCAGCTGAACTTGTTTTTAAGTCAAATTAGCAGATACAACGTGTTATTAGTGACCTCCAAGACACAGAGTGTCCAAAGTTGGTCAATTTCATTCTTTAGCTTGTCGTAAAATAAAGTGAAGGTTTTTGTTTTTTTTAAATCTCTTTTTCTCTTTTTTCGCAGCAAAACACAAGAAAAACATGACTATTATATCAGTTGCACTTGTTTTTAAGTCAAATTAGCGGATAAAACGTGTTATTAGTGACCTCCAAGACAGAGTGTCTAAAGTTGGTCAATTTCATTCTTTGGCTTGTCGTAAAATAAAGTGAAGGTTTTTTTGTTTTTTTAAATCTCTTTTTCTCTTTTTTTGCAGCAAAACACAAGAAAAACATGACTATTATATCAGCTGCACTTGTTTTTAAGTCAAATTAGCAGATAAAACGTGTTATTAGTGACCTCCAAGACACAGAGTATCTAAAGTTGGGTAATATCATTCTTTGGCTTGTCGTAAAATAAAGTGAAGGTTTTTTTGTTTTTTTAATCTCTTTTTCTCTTGTTTTTTCAGCAAAACACAAGAAAAACATACTAGTAAATCAGCTGAACTTGTTTTTAAGTCAAATTATCAGATACAAGGTGTTATTGGTGACCTCCAAGACACAGAGTGTCTAAAGTTGGTCAATTTCATTCTTTGGCTTGTCGTAAAATAAAGTGAAGGTTTTTTTGTTTTTTTAAATCTCTTTTTCTCTTTTTTTGCAGCAAAACACAAGAAAAACATGACTATTATATCAGCTGCACTTGTTTTTAAGTCAAATTAGCGGATAAAACGTGTTATTAGTGACCTCCAAGACAGAGTGTCTAAAGTTGGTCAATTTCATTCTTTGGCTTGTCGTAAAATAAAGTGAAGGTTTTTTTGTTTTTTTAAATCTCTTTTTCTCTTTTTTTGCAGCAAAACACAAGAAAAACATGACTATTATATCAGTTGCACTTGTTTTTAAGTCAAATTAGCGGATAAAACGTGTTATTAGTGACCTCCAAGACAGAGTGTCTAAAGTTGGTCAATTTCATTCTTTGGCTTGTCGTAAAATAAAGTGAAGGTTTTTTTGTTTTTTTAAATCTCTTTTTCTCTTTTTTTGCAGCAAAACACAAGAAAAACATGCCTATTATATCAGCTGCACTTGTTTTTAAGTCAAATTAGCGGATAAAACGTGTTATTAGTGACCTCCAAGACACAGAGTGTCTAAAGTTGTTCGATTTCATTCTTTGGCTTGTCGTAAAATAAAGTGAAGGTTTTTTTTGTTTTGTTTTTTTATCTCTTTTTCTCTTTTTTTGCAGCAAAACACAAGAAAAACATGACTATTATATCAGTTGCACTTGTTTTTAAGTCAAATTAGCGGATAAAACGTGTTATTAGTGACCTCCAAGACACAGAGTGTCTAAAGTTGGTCAATTTCATTCTTTGGCTTGTCGTAAAATAAAGTGAAGTTTTTTTTGTTTTTTTTAAATCTCTTTTTCTCTTTTTTTGCAGCAAAACACAAGAAAAACATGACTATTATATCAGTTGCACTTGTTTTTAAGTCAAATTAGCAGATAAAACGTGTTATTAGTGACCTCCAAGACAGAGTGTCTAAAGTTGGTCAATTTCATTCTTTAGCTTGTCGTAAAATAAAGTGAAGGTATTTAAAAAAAAAAAAATCTTTATCTCTTTTTTTGCAACAAAACACAAGAAAAACATGACTATTATATCAGCTGCACTTGTTTTTAAGTCAAATTAGCAGAAAAACGTGTTATTAGTGACCTCCTTTTCGTAAAATAAAGTGAAGGTTTTTTTTGTTTTTTTAATCTCTTTCTCTTTTTTTGCAGCAAAACACAAGAAAAACATACTAGTAAATCAGCTGAACTTGTTTTTAAGTCAAATTAGCAGATACAACGTGTTATTAGTGACCTCCAAGACACAGAGTGTCTAAAGTTGGTCAATTTCATTCTTTAGCTTGTCGTAAAATAAAGTGAAGTTTTGTTTTTTTTAAATCTCTTTTTCTCTTTTTTCGCAGCAAAACACAAGAAAAACATGACTATTATATCAGTTGCACTTGTTTTTAAGTCAAATTAGCAGATAAAACGTGTTATTAGTGACCTCCAAGACAGAGTGTCTAAAGTTGTTCGATTTCATTCTTTGGCTTGTCGTAAAATAAAGTGAAGGTTTTTTTTGTTTTGTTTTTTTATCTCTTTTTCTCTTTTTTTGCAGCAAAACACAAGAAAAACATGACTATTATATCAGCTGCACTTGTTTTTAAGTCAAATTAGCGGATAAAACGTGTTATTAGTGACCTCCAAGACAGAGTGTCTAAAGTTGGTCAATTTCATTCTTTGGCTTGTCGTAAAATAAAGTGAAGGTTTTTTTGTTTTTTTAAATCTCTTTTTCTCTTTTTTTGCAGCAAAACACAAGAAAAACATGACTATTATATCAGTTGCACTTGTTTTTAAGTCAAATTAGCAGATAAAACGTGTTATTAGTGACCTCCAAGACAGAGTGTCTAAAGTTGGTCAATTTCATTCTTTAGCTTGTCGTAAAATAAAGTGAAGGTATTTAAAAAAAAAAAAATCTTTATCTCTTTTTTTGCAACAAAACACAAGAAAAACATGACTATTATATCAGCTGCACTTGTTTTTAAGTCAAATTAGCAGAAAAACGTGTTATTAGTGACCTCCAAGACACAGAGTGTCTAAAGTTGGTCAATTTCATTCTTCGGCTTTTCGTAAAATAAAGTGAAGGTTTTTTTTGTTTTTTTAATCTCTTTTTCTCTTTTTTTGCAGCAAAACACAAGAAAAACATACTAGTAAATCAGCTGAACTTGTTTTTAAGTCAAATTAGCAGATACAACGTATTATTAGTGACCTCCAAGACACAGAGTGTCTAAAGTTGGGTAATATCATTCTTTGGCTTGTCGTAAAATAAAGTGAAGGTTTTTTTGTTTTTTTAATCTCTTTTTCTCTTTTTTTTGCAGCAAAACACAAGAAAAACATACTAGTAAATCAGCTGAACTTGTTTTTAAGTCAAATTAGCAGATACAACGTGTTATTAGTGACCTCCAAGACACAGAGTGTCTAAAGTTGGGTAATATCATTCTTTGGCTTGTCGTAAAATAAAGTGAAGGTTTTTTTGTTTTTTTAATCTCTTTCTCTTTTTTTTGCAGCAAAACACAAGAAAAACATACTAGTAAATCAGCTGAACTTGTTTTTAAGTCAAATTAGCAGATACAACGTGTTATTAGTGACCTCCAAGACACAGAGTGTCTAAAGTTGGTCAATTTCATTCTTCGGCTTTTCGTAAAATAAAGTGAAGGGTTTTTTTGTTTTTTTAATCTCTTTTTCTCTTTTTTTGCAGCAAAACACAAGAAAAACATACTAGTAAATCAGCTGAACTTGTTTTTAAGTCAAATTAGCAGATACAACGTATTATTAGTGACCTCCAAGACACAGAGTGTCCAAAGTTGGGTAATATCATTCTTTGGGTTGTCGTAAAATAAAGTGAAGGTTTTTTTGTTTTTTTAATCTCTTTTTCTCTTTTTTTTGCAGCAAAACACAAGAAAAACATACTAGTAAATCAGCTGAACTTGTTTTTAAGTCAAATTAGCAGATACAACGTGTTATTAGTGACCTCCAAGACACAGAGTGTCTAAAGTTGGGTAATATCATTCTTTGGCTTGTCGTAAAATAAAGTGAAGGTTTTTTTGTTTTTTTAATCTCTTTTTCTCTTTTTTTGCAGCAAAACACAAGAAAAACATACTAGTAAATCAGCTGAACTTGTTTTTAAGTCAAATTAGCAGATACGTGTTATTAGTGACCACCAAGACAGAGTGTCTAGTTGGGCAATTTCATTCTTTAGCTTGTCGTAAAATAAAGTGAAGGTTTTTTTGTTTTTATTAAATCTCTTTTTCCGCAACAAAACACAAGAAAAACATGACTATTATATCAGCTGCACTTGTGTTTAAGTCAAATTAGCGGATAAAACGTATTAGTGACCTCCAAGGCACAGAGTGTCTAAAGATGGGTAATATCATTCTTTAGCTTGTCGTAAAATAAAGTGACGTTTTTTTTTGTTTTTTTAATCTCTTTTTCTCTTTTTTTTTGCAGCAAAACACAAGAAAAACATACTTGTAAATCACCTGAACTTGTTTGTAAGTCAAATTAGCAGATACGTGTTATTAGTGACCTCCAAGACACAGAGTGTCTAAAGTTGGTCAATTTCATTATTAGCTTGTCGTAAAATAAAGTGTTTTTTTTGTTTTTTAAAAACTTTTTCTCTTTTTTTGCAACAAAACACAAGAAAAACATGACTATTATGTCAGCTGCACTTGTTTTTAAGTCAAATTAGCAGATAAAACGTGTTATTAGTGACCACCAAGACACAGAATGTCCAAAGTTGGTCAATTTCATTCTTTAGCTTGTCGTAAAATAAAGTGTTTTGTTTTTTTAAAATATCTTTCTCTTTTTTTGCAACAAAACACAAGAAAAACATGACTATTATATCAGCTGCACTTATGCTTAAGTCAAATTAGAAGATAAAACATGTTGTTAGTGACCTCCAAGACACATCCAAAGTTGGGCAATTTCATTATAGCTTGTCGTAAAAATAAAATTATTAATGAGTTGTATTATTAACATGCTAATTTGCTTTGTCAGCTATAACATAAGGAAGGGTGTTTATTTACCTCTCGCTGGAAAAAAGTTCGGACACATCTGTCCTCGACGTTTTAAGGGTTAGCATTGTTAACTTGTGGACATTAGCGCCTCGCTGGAAATGTTACGCACATTAAATTCGGTATTTGTATTGTTACTGAAGTCAGTCGGTATTACCAGGTACAGTCACGTAAAATCAAACTGTACCATATTCCCATACCTTTGTTGCACGTGACATGTCCGGTTGCAGATTCCGTACGTGTCCGTTCAAGCACTCGGCGGGCAAACAAGCATATTTATAATGAACTGTCTATAGGTAATAAGAACGAAACAAGACACTCAAAAATATCAGTTTGCTCTAGCTCAATGCTAATTTTCCATACACTTCTTATCGGTTACCCTTAGCATTTTTTAGAGCTGGGTACCGAATCCCGCCGGTCCTACCAGGCACCGATTCAAGTGAAATCCAACGGTGTGTTACATTACCTGGGTTGTGCGTGACGTTACACCCAGTTGCCGACTCAGTTGGACAATTGGCGTTCACTCCAGCAGCACTGAGAGCGGACTCAGCGAAACTACCACTAATGTTGCAATTTTCAATGCCAACAAAAAAATGGACTCAAAAAACGCTCCAAAGTAAAGTTAGACCTTACTTTTCTGAAAATGCGCTAGCTTGATGCTAATATACATTGTCTTTGCTATTGACGTGCTACTGATTAGCGTTTGCATTTACATGGTAATTTTAACACCTCCAAAGTTGTTAATGAAAACTACAACTAAGATGCACGTTACAATCAAATAGCTAGTGCGTAAAAAGTACAATACTTAAGTAGAAACACTTTATAGGGCGCAACAAAAGACTACTGAACTGACTAGCCAACACACCATAAACTATACAGTACTGCCATCTAACGTCTTGGACCTGCAACTGTAATTGCAACTTATGCAAATGATACCCAGAAATGTGATAATAAAACAAGATATAACTGGACGGCAGTTATCATAATCAGCTAATTTTCAAATGTTACAATAAAATAATGAGATTTTATTATCAAAAACATTTTTTTTAAATAAACACATAAGTACCAAAAATGTGTACTGTCGAGTACTGGTATTGGTTCCCAGGTACCGGGAAACGGTACTATATCGATACCCATCCGCAGCAATTTTACATGGCAATTTCAATACCTCCAAATTTGTTAATGAAAACCAAACAGCTAGTGCGTAATAAGTACAATACTTACAGTATAAAATAAACAATACACTAACATCTAACGTCTTGGAATTGCGACTGCGTGCAAAGTCTATATAGTACAGTAGATACACAGGTACAGTATAATACAGTACAGAAGTGTACAAAAACTAGACAGTTACTAGACAGCACAGCTTGTTTTCAAATGTTAAATAAAAATGTTGAGATTTTTTAAACAAGTCACATTTACTACATGGGTGTGTACACCGTGTGGCCTGCTGCTAATTTTTTAAGGACCCGCGGCACATTCCAAAAATATTATTACAAAAAACACATAAAAAGTGGAATCAAAGAGCAAACAAGTGAAATGTAACGATAAAAAGTTGCAATGTTGACTCTAATGACACAAAGCTGCCATGCACGCTTTTTTTCTTTAAAACTGTCATTGCTCAAAAAATAATAATTAATTAAAATCAATTATTGACCTCTGTGATGAGGTGGCGACTTGTCCAGGGTGTACCCCGCCTTCCGCCCGATTGTAGCTGAGATAGGCTCCAGCGCCCCCCGCGACCCCAAAGGGAATAAGCGGTAGAAAATGGATGGATGGAATTATTGACCTATTCAAGGCTCCTATTACTTTACAATAAATATTCCACTTTGAAATATTTTGGGGGGGAACATTTTGCATATTTTGTGAGTTTGCCATATGAAAATGTTTTCTTTAACAAAAAGGGTACGCAAACATGAAAAAATTATTTAAAAAATTATATTTGATGGATTGATCTGAAGTTGATGTAGAGACAAGAGTGTTGAAGGTTAAAAAAAAGTATGACTTATTTTTAACACTTTTATGAGTGGGGCCCTTTTGGATCCCCAAGAAGTTTAGTGGGACTCTAAAAAAACATCAAGTCACTGCTAAAAAAATAATGAATCAAAATCAACGTCGTTATGAATTATTTACCTATTTCAGACTCCAATTACTTCACATCAAATATTTCACTTACAAAATTTTCAGGGGAAAATACTGCATATTTTGTGATTTTGCCATAAAAAATTGGGTTTTGTCAAAAAATGGCATAAAACATAAAAAACTAAAAACTTCGATAAATGTTGATCTAGATATTTTAGTGAGGGTATAAAAAAATCTATATATTGTATTGGTTTTGAAAACTAAAAATATCAAAATGGCCCCTGCATTCTTTAATTTTTCAGTGGAAAATGTTTGGACACCCCTGAATTGACAAATTGAATTCACAAAAGTACTGAAAAAGTATCAAGTTTCTCGTAATCTCGCTTCCTTTTTCTTTCACGGCAGATCAATAAGATCTCCTTCACAGTCTTCCTCCGCAGTCGCCTGCTGACTTTTCAGCCATTCTTTTCGAACCTTCTTCACCTCTTGGCCGAAGTAGTCATGCAGTTTGCAGAAGTCCATCAAAGGCCAGTCGGCGTGCGGCGGTTCTGGCGAGTGTAAAGGCGTGACGTACGAGTTTCTCACAGGACACTTTTTACTTGCTGCTGTGATCACGGCGCTCTTCCCTCCATCCACTGATGTTGATGGCAGCCACCATTGCTGGTTTAGCTGGGCTACGTTCTGGTTTAGGGCCATTGTAGGTGACCCATCAGAACTCTGGTCATGTTTGGCTTCTGCAAAGTAACATAAAGCAGCTGCAATAATCCACATTCATTTCCATCCATCCCTCCATTTTCTGTGCCACTCAAAATGGTTCTTGTTGGGATGTAAAACAATAACTATGGAGAATAATAATTGATCTTTATTACAAAAGGTGAATTTATGTAACTGAATGTTTTGCGTTTCAATTTTGTGAACTGAAATCAAATTATGCTGAGAAAAAATGTGTGAGCAAAATGTTTGTGTTTAAGAACATTTAGTTTGGTAAAATACAGTGTAAAAAAATCAGTGTAAAAAAAATCAGTGTAAAAATTCTAGGTAAAAAAAATAAGTGTATATGAATTTAAGGTAAAAAAATATTTGGTGTGTACAAATTCAGTGTAAAAAAATTTGGTGCAGAACATTCCGTGTAAAAACGCTGTTGCAGAAAAAATAAGTGTAAAACAATTTCAGTGTTTGAAAATTCAGTGTGAAAACATTTGTGCAGAAAATTTGTTTAAAAACTCTGTGTAAAAAAAAAAAATCAAATTCAAGGTGAAAAAAATTGCTGTATAAAAATTCAGTGTAAAAAAATTCATTGCAGAAAACTCAGTGTATAAAAATTCAGTGCAGAAAAATTCAGTGTATAAAAATTTAGTGTAAAGAAAAAAATCAGTGTAAATATTTGGTGCACAAATTTCAGTGTAAAAACACTCAGTGTGTAAAAAAAAATAAGTGTATATAAATTCAAGGTAAAATAAAAAAATCAGTGCAGAAAAATTCAGTGTATAAAATTATTAAAAACATGAGTGTAAAGATTTAGTGCAGAAAGTTCAGTGTAAAAACATTAATTGTGTAAAAATTCAGGGAAAACATTTTTGTGTACCCGGTATACAAAATCAAGGTAAAAAAAAAAAAAAGGGTGTATAAATATTCAGTGCAGAAAAAATCAGTGTAAAAAAATGAAGAATAATTAAGTGTATAAAAATTCAGTTTGCAAAAATTCAAAGAAAAAAAATTCAAGGTAAAAAATATTTGGTGTATAAAATTCAGTGTAAAAAAAATTCATTTTGTAAAAATTCAGTGTAAAAAAATTTGGTGCAGAAAAAAGTCAGGGTAAAAACTCAGTGCAGAAGAATTCAGTGTACGAAAACTTAGTGTAAAAAAAATTCAGTGTAAAAACGTTTGATGCAGAAAAATTCAGTGTTCAAAAATGTTGAGTAAAAACAGTTACAAAACTCAAGACCCACTTCCGGTAATTTAAAATTAAAGGACCTCTAACTGGTTCTGAGACAGGATTGATTGCTTCAGTCTTAATTTTACCGGAAGTGAGTTTTGAAGCAACAAATATTCCTGCAATTAATTTTTTTACACCAAATTTTTATACACTGATTTTTTTCCCACTGAAATTGTACACTTTTTCAAATTTTAAGTCACTGTATTTTAACACACATTTTGCTCACAGATTTTCTATTCAAATTGTCAACATAATTTGATTAAAAAAAAAATTCAGTTGCATAAATGCAGTGTTCAAAAAAGATTTCATAATGAAGACACAAATGAACCTCCATATATGGGCTACTAGGAATTAGCAGTTACACAACAGCTAAGCACACAATAGCACAGAAGCTCAACATACGTATAATAATTGAATATGGCAGTGTAAAACAGCACATTTGTCAATATAAACAAGTATCACATACAAAGTTGACAAACAAGTCAGTTCCATAAATGAAACTGAAGGTTTGAGGATGACAACAAGGGTGTAGTGACCAACCTTGGTACTGCCTGTGCAGGTCTCGGAGCATGAGGGACAGATAAGAGTGGCTGGCGGACAGCAAGGCTCTCACCCAACCGTCCAGAGTGTCCTCGTCTCCCGCAGCAAACCTGTAGCTCTTCAGCCCGGGACCCTGGAAGAGCAGGCAGAAGGACCAGCGGCCGTCTGCGTCGGAGCGCCGCACCGCGCAGCCCTCCAGCACGATGACCCCCAGCAGGTGGCGGTCTGCGGGTCGCTCCTGGTAGAAGAGCAGGTTGGCCTTCAGGACCAACCAACGGCGCTGGTAGGTGTCCTTCTTAGTCTTCTGCACGAGGACCAGGTGATGAGACGTTTACCTGAGAAACTTTTCTGGTCTGTTGCTAACCTTCTTGAAGAGATATCCTTCCTTGTCCACTGGAGACGTGCAGGACAGGAAATGACTCACAATCTTCTTGTGGATCTTCATAGCGCTGAAACCACACCACATTCATTCATTCAGCCCTTTGTAGTCTCTAGAGCTATCCTATCCAGTCCCCGCAGACAAGATCTGTCCTATACAGTCCCGTCACATGAAAGCTGTCCTTTCCAGTCCCCTCAAACAAGATCTGTCCTATCCAGTCCCCTCAGACAAGAACTGTCCTATCCAGTCCCCTCAGACAAGAGCTTTCCTATCTATTCCTTTCAGACGAGAGCTATCCTACCCAGTCCCGAAGACAAGATATTTTCTATCCAATCTCCTTAGACGAGAGCTGTCCTATCCAGTCCCTTAAGACAAGATCTGTCCTATCAAGTCCCCTCAGTTGAGTGTTGTCCTATCCAGTCTCCACAGACAAGATCTGTCCTATCCAGTCTCCTCAGATGAGAGCTGTCCTATACAGTTTCCCCTAAGACGAAAGCTGTCCTATCCAGTACCCTCAAATTAGATTTGTCCTATACAGTCCCCCTCAGACGAGAGCTGTTCTATCCAATACCCTCGGACCAGAGTTATCGTAGACTAGCGCTGCCCTATCCAGACCCCTCAGACAAGATCTGTCCTATCCAGTCCCCTCAGACAAGAGCTGTCCTATCAAGTCCCCACAGACAAGATCTGTCCTACCCAGTCCCCTCAGACAAGAGCTGTCCTATCCAGTCCCCACAGATGAGAGCTGTCCTATCCAGTCCCCTTAGACAAGCGCGTTCCTATCTAGTCTCATCAGACGAGAGCTATCCTACCCAGTCCCGACGATAAGATCTTTTCTATCCAATCCCCTCAGATGAGAGTTGTCCTATCCGGTCCCTTAAGACAAAATCTGTCCTATCAAGTCCCCTCAGTTGAGTTGTCCTTTCCAGTCTCCACAGACAAGATTTGTCCTATCCAGTCCCCTCAGACGAGAGCTGTCAATCAGGTCTCCTCAAACGAGAGCTGTCCTATACAGTTCCCCTTAGACAGAAACTGTCATATCCAGTCCCCTCAGACAAGAGCTGTCCTACCCAGTCCCCACAGACAAGAGCTTTCCTATCTACCGTAGTCCCATCAGACAGATGAGAGCTATCCTACCCAGTCCCGAAGAAAATATATTTTATATCCAATCCCCTCAAAGGAGAGCTGTTCTATCCAGTCCCTTAAGACAAGATATGTCCTATCAAGTTCCCTCAGTTGAGTGTTGTCCTATACAGCCTCCACAGACAAAGTCTGTCCTATCCAGTCCCCTCAGACGAGAGCTGTCCAATCCAATACCCTCGGACCAGAGTTGTCGTAAACTAGTTCTGCTCTATCCAGTCGCCTCAGACTAAATCTGTCCTACACAGTCCCCTCTAAGCAGGCACAAGACATTAAAACAACGTTGAGAACTTGTTGAATTAGGTCCTGAATTTGAGCAACTCAAATACAACGTTGAAACAACATACTCTTTTTGACGTTTTTTCAATGTCAGGTTGTGACTGATTTCACCATTGAATTTTGGTAATTTCCCAACCAACAATGCGGTCCCCTCAGTTAAGAATTGTCCAAAACTGTAGTGGTCCTATCCAATTCCCTTAGACTAGCACTGTCCAATCCAATCCCTTTCCATAAAGCTGTCCTATCATTCCCCCCTTAGACAAGATTTGTCCTGGACTATAGTTGTCCTATCCAATCCCCTCAGACTAGACCTGTCCAATTCAATCCCTTTTATTAGAGCTGTCCAATCAGTCCTCTCAAACTGGAGCTGTTATATCCAATACACTCAGACTAGAACTATCCTGTCCAGTCTTGATAGACTAAAACTGCCCGATCTAATCCCCCCGGGCTAGAACTGTCTTATCCAGTCCCCCTCAAACTAGAGTTATTCAACTATAAAGCTGTCATATTCAACCTTCTCAGAGTAAAGCTGTCCTATCCAAGCTGCTCAAAGGACAGGTGTACTGTCAGTCCTCCTTACACTACAGTTTTCTTAGACTACAACTGTCCCCTAAAACCAGAGCTTTCCTATCCAGTCCCCCTCAGACTAGATCTGTCCTTAGCTAGGGCTGTCCTATCCAGTCCCCTTACACTATAGCTGTCCTTTCCAGACTTCTCGGACTACAGCTGTCCTGTCCAATCCCCTCAGAGTAGAGCTGTCCTATCCAGTCCTCTCGGACAAGTGCTGTCCTATCCAGTCCTCTCGGACAAGTGCTGTCCTATCCAGCCTTTGAACATGAACTGATAATGAAGCCTGTTAAGATGAAACGTCTTCTAAGATAACATCAACAGTCCAGTTATGATCAATTCAATGCCCCCAGAAGGACATGCTTTTATTTTGGAAGGAGAAATTTTGGAAATAGAGAAATATGATAAGTGACTCACCTCTGCCAATGCTGATGTCTTTCACACCTTCATTTAAACACTTGACGTTCTTCACATCACTCTTTTTCCCTTGCTGTGGAACACACACACACGGTCACGCTCAATGTTTGAATTTAAAGTTTCAGGTTACTTCCTACGCAGGTCTCCGGGGTGCCAGAGGACGAGCGTTGAAATATAAATAACTCGCCCCACTTCCTGGTAACAAAAGCGAGACACATCGCGTCCTCTCTGCTGGAGCTGATCTCAAAATATGTCACCTGGAAGTGACGCTTGCCCACTTCTGCATTCACAGGTTTTACTTTCAAATGTCACACTGACTGTCTTCATTTATGATCAGTTAACATAAAACACATATCTATTTTCCTTCCTATCAGCAGAGGACATGGATGTCCCAAGTGTGGCCCGGGGGCCATTTGCGGTTTGCAGCTAATTTTTGAACCGCCCGCGGCACATTCCAAAAATACTATTACCAAAAAATCATAAAAGTAGGTGCGATGCAACAAGAAAACGTTGCCATGGTGACACTAATAACACAAAGCTGTTTTTTAAACTGTTTTTGTTAAAAAAAAACCAACAATGATTAATCAAAATCAAGTTTATGAATTGAGGTTATGATTGACCTATTCAAGGCTCAAATTACTTCACACTAAATATTCCACTTTGAAATATGTTTTGGGGAAAATATTTCATATTTTGTGTTTTTTGCCATTAAAAACAAAAGAAGAAAAAAACAAAACTTACGAGTTTATGTAGAGATTTAAGCGTGGAAAGTAAAGAAGAAAAAAAAAGACTTATTTTTAACCCTTTTTTGAGTGGGGCCCTTTTGGATCCCCAATACCTTTAGTGTGATTTTTTTTAACCAGTCACTGCCTCAAAAATAATAATGAATCAAAATCAATGTTGTTATGAATTAATGACCTGTTCAAGGCTCCAATTACTTCATACTAAATATTCCACTCTGAAATGTTTTGGGGAAATATTGCATATTTTGTGTTTTTACCATAAAAAACAAGGTTTTCTTTGACAAAGAGCATAAAAAAGAACCAAAAAAACAACAACTTATGGATAGATCTGAAGTTGATGTAGAGATTTAAGCGTTGAAGTAAAGAAAAAAAACCCATTTTTGAACACTTTAAAAAAGTGGGGCTCTTTTGGAACCCCAAGACCTTTAGTGTGATTTTGTTTAATCTGTCACTGCCTCAAAAATAATAATGAATCAAAATCAATGTTGTTATGAATTAAAGACTTATTCAAGGCTCAAATGACTCCATACTAAACATTCCACTCCGAAATGTTTTGGGGGAAATATTGCATATTTTGTGTTTTTTGCCATACAAAAACAAGGTTTTCTTTGACAAAGAGCATGAAAAAAAAGAAATAGATCTGAAGTTTATGTAGAGATTTTAGCATGGAAAGTTAAGAAGAAGAAAAAACTTTTTTGAGTGGGGCCCTTTTGGATCGCCAAGACCTTTAGTGTGATTTTTTTTTTAACCTGCCACTGCCTCAAAAATAATAATGAATCAAAATCAATGTTGTTATGAATTATTGACCTATTCAAAGCTCCAGTTACTTCATACTAATTATTCCACTCCGAAATGTTTTGGGGATATATTCCATATTTTTTGTTTTTTTGCCATAAAAAAACAAACATTTCTTTGACAAAGACCATAAAAAAGAACAAAAAAACAACAACTTACGGATGTATCTGAAGTTGATGTAGAGATTTAAGCATGGAAGGTAAAGACTTATTTTTAACCCTTTTTTGAGTGGGGCTCTTTTGGTTCCCCAAGACCTTTTTGTGTGATTGTTTTAACCTGTCACTGCCTCCAAAATAATAATGAATCAAAATCATTGTTGTTATGAATTATTGACATATTCAAGGCTCCAATTACTTCACATCAAATATTCCACTTTGAAATACGATTTGGGGAAAATGTTACGTATTTTGTGTTTTCTCTATCAAAACCAAGGTTTCCTTTGACAATGAGCATAAAACAAAAATAAATCAATCAATTAAAAAAAACTTATAATGAATGGATAGATCTCTTGATTTAAATTGGGTGTATTTGCCTTATAAAAACAAAGGTTTTCCTTGACAAATAGCATAAAAAACTTTTTTTTAAAGCAAAAGCCCCCCACTTATGATCGACAAATTGATCTGAAATTGATCTGGAGATTTAAGCATTGAAAGTAAAGAAAAAACAACATGACTTATTCTTAACACTTTTTAATGGGGCCCTTTTGAATCCCCAAGACCTTCTGTGTGTGTTTTTTAACCTGTCACTGCCTCAAAAATAATAATGAATCAAAATCAATGTTGTTATGAATTATTGACCTTTCCAAGACTCCTATTACTTCACATCAAACAGTCCACTCCGAAGTATGTTTTGGGGAAAATCTTGCATATTTTGTGCTTTTGCCATATCAAAACAAGGTTTACTTTGACAAAGAGCATACAAAAGAACAACAACAAAAACAACTTAAGGATAGATCTGAAGTTGTTGTAGAGATGAAAGTGTTAACCCTTTTTTGAGTGGGCCCCTTTTTGATCCCCAAGACCTGTAGTATGATTTTTTTTTTCAAACCTGTCACTGCTTCAAAAATAATAATGAATCAAAATCAATGTTATGAATTGTTGACCTATTCAAGGCTCCTAATACTTCACATTAAATATTCCACTTTGAAATATGATTTGGGGAAAATGTTACGTATTCTGTGTCTCCTCCATCAAAACCAATGTTTTCTTTAAAAATGAGCATGCAACTAAAATAAACAAATGAATAAATAAAAAATATAATTGACAGATAGATCTCTTGATTTAAATCTTGTGTGTTTGCCGTATCAAAAACTAAGGTTTTCCTTGACAAAGAGCATAAAACAAAATTAACAAAAAAAAACATTTGTTATCGATGGATAGATCTGAAGTTGATCTGGAGAGTTCAGCATTGAAAGTCAAGAAATAACAACATGACTAATTCTTAACACGTTCATGATTGGGGCCCTTTTGGATCCCCAAAACCTTTTGTGTGATTTTTTTTTTTAAACTGTCACTGCCTCAAAAATAATAATGAATCAAAATCAATGTTATGAATTATCAAGGCTCTAATTACTCCACATCAAATATTACACATTGAAATATTCCTTATTTTGTGTTTTAGCATTAAAAAAAACAATAAGAGTTTTTTTCTTTGTCAAAAAAGGGCATAAAACCTTACAAAAAAATACAAGTAATAAAAAAAATCATTAACGGATAATTCACTTTTTAAACTTTAATGACTGAGATCCTTTCTGGTCCACATTTACCAAAACTTGAAAACATATATATATATAATTGAAAATATCAAAATGGCCCCCACATATTTTAATAGCGTGTCCCTCAGTGGAAAAAAGTTTGGGCACCCCTGGCGTCGAGTGTTCTATTTTCATCAATGCTCCCTCATAAAAGAGTGGGATTGACAATATTGCTTTAGCCTTTTTTGCTTCTTGACTCATTGCATCTATTCTTGACACGCCTTTATCCCTTTTATCCTCGTGGACCTCAGAGAATTTCACATCTAAAAAAGTCCCAAGTGTTAAGAAGATTGTTGTGCTGCAGATAAACACGTCTCTCATTATTACATATGTTATTTGTCTTGTCGACAAAAATAACTATTCAGGCTTGTCATTTGTCATTTAAGACTATAAACACATAATTTATTAATTTATTTTTTAAAGATATTTTATGTGTTTTTAACTACTCTTATATCCTTTTAAACTCCGTAGCACTTTGAGATTGACAAATGTAAAGTGCTTTACAAATTAAAATGTATTAATATTAATAATAATTATTATTATTATAATGAGAAAATCGCGTTCGGGTGATATACTGAACATAGACAGTTCGCCGCCCGCACAGGTAGTAGCGCTGTGACCTTTTTTCGTAGTTGACGCAATCCGCGAAGAAGAAAACCACAGAAGAAGAAAATAATACAACGACGTTTGAATTGTTATCAGGTTACATTTGTGAGATATTTGTTAATTTGATCCATATTTCGAAGATCTCAACCGACGGTATCTTAACGCGAGAGTTGGGTTTGAAAGCTCTAATCAAATACAGCTTTGTTGACGCAAACATGCTATTAAACGTTTCGCACTCCTGCATGTGCTGGCTAGCATGTTAGCAACAATGCTAATGTGATTCACTGTGCTAATACCACCTTTTCCCCCATTTCTTCCTTTTGGGAATACGTTGGTTTTTTTTAAAGCATCATGTCGAAAAGGAAAGTAACTTTTGCGGATGGTGACGGGGAGTTGGACTTGGAGGAGGAGATTCCAAACAAAAAGGTAATTCCGCCAACTTGAAGTTCGCAATAAACTAACACCATAAACAACTTCAGGTTACGTTGAAAGTACACTGCTGACAGTTTCTTGTTTTTCAATTATTAATGTTGCAATTTCCTTTGCAACACAGTAAGTAACATTTAATACAGCGTCTCTCAATCATGCAATAACATCAAGTATTATGGAAATAAGTACTGCGTCATAATTAGACATCGATCGATATGTTTTTTTCAGGGCCGATACCGATTATTAATAGTCCAGGAGGCTGAAAACCGATATTTGGAGTCGATTGTTATGTTTTTTCAGGGCTGATACCGATTATAAGTAGTCCAGTAGGCTGAAAACCGATATTTGGAGTCGATCTATGTTTTTTTCAGGGCCGATACTGATTATTAATAGTCCAGGAGGCTGAAAACCGATATTTGGAGTCGATTGTTATGTTTTTTCAGGGCTGATACCGATTATAAGTAGTCCAGTAGGCTGAAAACCGATATTTGGAGTCGATCTATGTTTTTTTCAGGGCCGATACTGATTATTAATAGTCCAGGAGGGTGAAAACCGATATTTGTAGTCGATTGATATGTTTTTTTCAGGGCTGATACTGATTATAAGTAGTCCAGGAGGCTGAAAACCGATATTTGGAGTCGATCTATGTTTTTTTCAGGGCCGATACTGATTATTAATAGTCCAGGAGGGTGAAAACCGATATTTGGAGTCGATTGATATGTTTTTTTCAGGGCTGATACTGATTATAAGTAGTCCAGGAGTCTGAAAACCGATATTTGGAGTCGATCTATGTTTTTTTCAGGGCCGATAGTGATTATTAATAGTCCAGGAGGGTGAAAACCGATATTTGGAGTTGATTGATATGTTTTTTTCAGGGCTGATAGCGATTATAAGTAGTCCAGGAGGCTAAAAACCGATATTTGGAGTCAATCTATATGTTTTTTTCAGGGCCGATACAGATTGTTAATAGTCTAGGAGGCTGAAAGCCGATATTTGGGGTCGATCGATATGTTTTTTTTTCAGGGCTGGTACTGATTATTAATAGTCCAGGAGTCTGAACACCGATATTTGGAGTCGATTGATATGTTTTTTTTAGGGCTGATACCGATTATAAGTAGTCCAGGAGGCTGAAAACCGATATTTGGAGTCGATCGATATGTTTTTTGCAGGGCCGATACCGATTATTGATAGTCCAGGAGGCTGAAAACCGATATTTGGAGTCGATATTTATTTGCATTAAAATGTAGTTATTTATTGATTAGCCGGTAAAACAGCTTGACATGAGAACCGTCGGACCAGTAGCAAAACTGTTTTATGCGGCGCTTCGGTTGTCAAACACCTTTGTTACGTGTGTCTAAGAGGAGCATCGATATTTGCGTCTCAAAATATGGGATTTTTCTACATCACAATAACTCGCCATATACTCAATTTTATAGCAGTTTATGGAACAATGTAAGGTTTATTTGGGAGGAACCCTGAACTATTGTGAATATTTAAATGAAAACAAATTCTGGACGCCTTATAGTAGATTATACCATACCATACCAACTTTATTTATAAAGCCCTTTAAAAACAACCACAGTTGAAGAACAAAGGGCTGTACACCACAAAGAAATAGAGGCAAAGGACAGACTAAAAAATAATTAAAACAGAAGTAAAATACACATTGAAAAAGCAAATACAAATTACCCTCAGAACAATTTGTTAGATAATAAGCAGTTAAAAAGTTAAAAGTTAAAAACAGTTTAAAGTCTCATGCTGGGTGACTGGGTGCCAGTGAATAAAAATGGGTTTCAAGAAGGGTCTTAAAAATAGCCAAAGAAGTGGCCTGTCTCACATGGAAAGGGAGATTGTTCCAGAGTTTGGGACCCGCAACAGAGAAGGCTCTGTCCCTTCTGAGCTTGCGCTTTGTTTTGGGTACCTCCAGGATCAGCTGATCAGCTGACCTGAGCAACCGGGTGGGGGCATAGAGGTGGGGCAAGACCACGTAAGGATTTAAAAACGAGTAGTATAATTTTAAAATGGACTCTAAAAGACACAGGCAGCCAGTGGAGGGAGGCTTAAACAGGATTAATGTGCTCTCTTTTTCTTGTGTTTGTTAAAAGTCGGGCAGCTGCATTTTGGACCAGCTGCAGACGTGAGAGGGAGGATTGACTAATTCCAAAATACAAAGAGTTACAGTAATCCAGCCGAGATGTGATAAAGGCATGGATTACTGTCTCAAACTGTTGCCTAGAAAGAAGGTTTTTAACTTTGGCCAGCTGACGTAAATAAAAAAAGGTGAGACTAGTGTTGTCCTGATTCCAATATTTTGGTACCGGTACCAAAACTATTTTGATACTTTTTGGTACTTTTCCAAATAAAGGGAACAAAAAACTGAATTATTGGCTTTATTCTAACAAAAAAAATCTTACGGTACATTAAACATATGTCCTTAAATAAAATAGTGAACATACAAGACAACTTGTCTTTTATTAGTAAGTAAGCAAACAAAGGCTCCTAATTTAGCTGCCGACATATGCTGTAACATATTGTGTCATTTTCCATTCTATTATTTTGTCAAATTTATTAAGGACAAGTGGTATAAAATTAATTATTAATCTACTTGTTAATTTACTGTTTATATCTGCTTACTTTCTCTTTTAACATGTTCTAACTACACTTCTGTTTAAATGTAATAATCACTTATTCTTCTTATACATTGATCATACTCAACATCCTCATGTGTCCAGGGACACATTTCCTGAGTTTATAAACATACTGTAAATAAAAAATAAGATGTTGTGATGCCCAAAAATGTATCGACGTAATCATAGTAGTATCGACTAGATACGCTACTGTACTTGGTATCATTACAGTGAATGTTAGGTGTAGATCCACACATGACGTTTGTTTACATTGTGACGTCGGTGAGCTACGGTGTGTAGTGAAGCATGTTCAGCTATTCTTCATCCTGCAGGGATGATACTTGTCAGAAACATACTTTATTTGTCGCCATTGAGGCGAGGATTACTGATTTAGAAGTAGCTAAAACACTGCAGACTGGGGCTGGACTTTAACCGCTAGCTAGCTAGCCATGTTTTAAAACACCTTCCTGAGGGCGTTTCAGTGTTATAACTTCACCTTTATCGTTAGTTTTTAAGTCAAAATGCGTCCGTTCTCCCTTTTCTGTCTACACACTGTGTCTGCTTGTAAGTACTCCGTGATTGTGCACTGCCGAACAATCCTCGTCTGCTCATAAACCAGCAATGACGCTGCCTGCTGTTCTTAACTCACATAATAAGTCTCGTATTTGTCATCCCTCTCTGTTGCGTTTTTTTGAGCGACTCACGAAACATGAAACTCTGTGCACTCTTTTTAATAAGCCCACACTCCGAGTGTTGCAGACGGAGGCTTGTCATGCGACATTATCTATGCAGCAGCGGAAACAAACAAAATAGGACCGGGAAGACACTAGTAGAGGACAAAAACATTGATTTCCCAGCAAAATATAAATGTTTTGACAGGTCGGGAGAGGAGACGTACTGTGGCCAACCAGCACTGTAGGAGTGAGAGAAGTTGGTGCTTGAGCAGTGGTTATTACAATCTACGTCACTAATTATTTTGTTTTTAAATATTAGTTAATTTGTAGCATATGTGTGTATATTGTATCTGATGATGTACAGTACAGGCCAAAGGTTTGGACACACCTTCTCATTTCAATTAATTTTCTTTATTTTAATGTTTATTTACATTGTAGATTGTCACTGAAAGCATCAAAACTATGACACCTGTGAGGTGAAAACCCTTTCAGGTGACTACCACTGGAAGCTCATCGAGAGAATGCCAAGAGTGTGCAAAACAGTAATCAGAGCAAAGGGTGGCTATTTTGAAGAGACTAGAATATAAAACATGTTCAGTTATTTCACCTATTTTTGTTAAGTACATAACTCCACATGTGTTCATTCATAGTATTGATGCCTTCAGTGACAATCTACAATGTAAATAGTCATGAAAATAAAGAAAACCCATTGAATGAGAAGGTGTCCAAATTTTTGGCTTGTACTGTATGTCAAAATGCCAAATATCGGTTCCGATAATTGCTCGAACTTTAGTCATAATGAATGATTAGACTGTTCATCAACATTGAATGGGCGTACAGAGTCATTTAAACACTTGTGTATAGATTGACTTACGTTCTTTGTGTATCCTGAAGCAGACTTGTGAGGTCGGGAGTGGACCAGGCTCCAGATTCAAAGGCAAACATTCCCTGGACAGCGATGAAGAGGACGAAGGGGAGAACACTGGAAGCAGCAAATATGATATTTTGGCCGATGATGATGTGGACGGTGTGTCTTTTTTACTTTGTCACGAGTCATGTCAGCAAAGCAAGTTTTATCTGTCACTTCGACACAAGTACTCTCGATTCACATTACAGTTAGATAAGGCTGAGTGGTACCCAAGAACACTGTTTTTTAAAAGTGGTACCTGGGTTTTTGTCTTAAACAAGGTTTTTCTGTGGGTCATTCAAGGGATTTTGAGAAATGTCCAGAGAGAAAACAAATTGTAGGCCTGGGCTGATAATAAATCAGAAATTAAATAAAAATGATTTTAATGACTTTGCCGACATCGACAAATTGCTACGTCAGTGCTTTTCATTTTCTTTGGCTTTTTAAAAATTAATACAAGAGGTGTCACTCTGCAGTGCTCTCAGCACCTGAGCACGTTTATTACATGATCAGAGTGAAGCCTCTCTTGTCATTCAAGTCGATGGGACCTCTGGCTAACACACTTAATACACCCACATCGCCTCGCTGGTTGCGACTTGCTCGTGACAAGGACTGCTAAGTAACAACATTTCAGAGGAAAAAAAGATGATTACAAAGCCAAATGTCAGTGTGTGGGATTATTTCATCTTCCCACTGAATGAGCAACATGAGCCCATCAACACGGACGAACGAGCAAGTATGCCGTCATGGCATTGGCAACAAAAACATAACAAAACAAACCACCTGACCCAATTTTTCTATGTATCAAATGTATTTCCTCCTGTTGGTTTTTGCTACTGCAGCGTTGAAGTCACACTACACGCCTTTTTGGGCTCATAAAAGGAGCACGGCAAGTTTCATGTTCCATGATTCAATCAAATAAAGCCACAGAGCGGTAGACGATGGACGGACATACAGTGCATCTGGAAAATATTATTCACATTGCTTCGCTCTGTCCATATGATACAGCCTTAATCCGGAATGCAATAAATCCATTTTGGTCTTCAGAATTCCACACACAGTACCCCATAAAGACAATGTGAAGTTGTTTTTTTTAATGCAGCAATATACAGAGACTTCCTGGATGTAAATCAACGCTTCACATCCAACCTGATGGAGCTGGAGGGGTGTTGCAAAGAGGAATGGGCGAAACTGCCCAAAGACAAGTGTGCCTCTCTCGCAGCATTATACTCAAAAAGACTTGAGGCTGTAATTGCTGGCAAAAGTGCAACAACAAAGTATTGAGCAAAGGCTGTGAATACTTACATTTTAGTTATTTTTTATACATTTTCATAAATAAATAAAAGATACCCTGCCATTATGGGGTATTGTGTGTAGAATTTTAGGAGAAAAAATAATTTATTTCATTTTGGAATAAGGCTATAACAAAATGTGGAAAAGTTGAAGCACTGAATATTTTCCGGATGCACTGTATACATTGCGATAGACACGTAATCGATATCAATATAAAATGCGTTCAATAAAATGTTCCTACAAAAACTATCTCTGCCAAAAATCCCAACTTTGTGTAAATATATTGACAAATAGAATACGTATTTAAAACAGCGAGCAGAGGCTGTTCACCTTGGAGACCTGCTGCGGATATGGGTACGGCCTGGCGCGAGATTTACACCTTCTCCCCCGGATTTTCAATCATTAACATACTTTGTCGGCCAGCTTGAAAAATGTCTCTACTATAATCTACGTGAAGGAACCCAGAATTGTTTGAGGTTTCGTACAAGGAAACCTTACAATGTATTAAATCCATAAACTGCTAAAAAAAATAATTAGTAGATGGCGAGTTATTGTGATGTAGACAAATCTCATATTTTTACCAATTTTCCCAGATTTCCCATATTTTGAAATGCGCTCTTAGACACGTGTAATAAAGGTGTTTGTCAATGTTTTTGCTGCAAAATTAACCACAACATTAGCGCCACACAAAACATTATTTCGCTACTGGTGCCACGTTTCCTTAAAAATAATGTTAAAAAAATTAAAGCCTTGTCCAGCTGTGTACTGACATATACTATTCATGTTTAAATAACCTTTACTGCAAATTAATATGGCTCCAAATATCGGTTATCGGCCACATTAACTACTAATAATTGGTCATCTCCTCGTTTTGGCTGTGAAATTATATTTCATCATTTCCATGTGGTGTTGCTGTTGTCCCAGGGCAAGAGAACGCAACTATTGACTTTGACGAGGGAGTCTCCATCACACCGTTTAACCTGGAGGAGGAGATGGAGGAGGGACACTTTGACTCGGAGGGAAACTACTTCATCAAAAAAGAGCAACAGATTCGAGACAACTGGCTGGACAACATCGATTGGGTAATTGGCCTGCAAATACCTTTTTTTCTCTTTTTCTGCAATATAAAACGCTCCTTTTTTTCAGGTGAAAATTAAAGAACAACCTTTCAAGCAAAAGAAAAAAGGACTGGCAGCCAAACGCAAACGTAGAGTAGGCGATGAAGACGAGGCGGAGGAGGAGAGAAAGCGGGAGGAGCAGCAAGAAAACAAAGACGAGGAAGAGGAGGAGGAGGAAGCCGAGCCTGCCGAGGACCCGCTGGCCTCGTACACGCAGCAGCAGCTGACCGAAGCGCTGCTGGAACTCTTGTTGCCGGGGGAGACGGTCACGGCGGCGCTGCGGCGGCTCGGAGGTCTTGGCGGCCGCAAGAAAAGCAAGCTGAGGCAAGACGGCCAAGCCGCGGAGGAAGCCAAGCGGGACACGGAGAAGCTGGACCGTCTCACGTCCCTGGCCGACCGGCTGGTGGCTTCCGGGATGTACGGTATCTACCAGCAGACGCACGAAAAGCTGGCCTACACGCTGAAGGGCATGAACAGCAAGCGGCCCGCCAGGAAGACTGACGGCGAGGAGGACGAGCTCGATATGTTTGGCGAGGAATTCGACGAGAAGCACGCCGCGGCGTCGCAGGAAAAAGACGAGGAGGACAAAGCAGGTTTGTTGCTTTTTGTCGCTAAAAGGAAAATTCTCGTTTAATCGTGTTGTCTGTCCTCAGTGAGCGAGGAAGTCATGTGGCAGTACAAGTGGGAAAACAAGGACGACTCCGAAGTCTACGGTCCTTTCACCAGCCAGCAGATGCAGGTAAGTCCATTACATCATTTCATTAACTTCTTTCCACTCAATAAGGCAATTCCAAAGTCAAACTGTGTGAAGTTGCCCCCCTTTTTATTGCAAATATTAAAATAACATTGCCAATTTGTTTGTGCTACCTTTTTTCTGTAAAAATTTCCGTTGTTCCGTTACAGTTTTTAAGTTATTCTAAAATACATTTTCTGACTCGTGTTGTCATCCAGCACCACCACCTTGTCAAAATCTCCCTAAACTTGTCCTATTTCTTCGTGCTACAAAATGTTTTTATTTAACTATTATAGTTTTTATGTTATTAACGTGTTATTATTCACAACCAAAATCTCCCCAAATGTGGGCTATTTGTTTGTGCTGCAAATGTTATTTGTTTAGTTATTTAAATTTTTATGTTATTGAAGTGTGATTTATATCCACCCCCCTGCCCCCCAACTTTGTCAAAAAGGTCCCCAAACTTGTCCCAATCATTTGTGCTACTTTTGTGCTGCAAATTGGTCGACCTATTGTAGTTTTTATGTTATGGGGCCCGGTTATGAATAATAACACTTTAATGACATATAAACTGTAATAGTTTGACAAAGATATTTTGCAGCACAAACATAGCACTAATGTTTTGGACAAGTTTGGGGAGATTTTGACATGGCGGGAGGGCTGGTTATCAATAATAATAATATTAAATTAATAACATACAAACTATAATGGACAAAACATTTTTTGCAGCACAAACATTTGGGACAGGTTTGGGAAAGATTTTCACAATGTTGGGGGCTGGTTATGAATAATAACATTTTAATAGCATGAAAACTATCAAACATTAACATATAAACTACTATAGTTAAACAAAAAATGTTGCCGCACAAATGTAGAACAATCGAATTGTTATGAATAATATTATGTCACTAATAAACTATAAGACAAAATATTGCAGCAGAAACAAATTGGACAAGTTTGGGGTGATTTTGACTGGAGGTTAGGGCTGGTTATCAATAATAATAATAATACATTAATAAAATAGAAGCTATAATAGGCAAAACATTTTTGCAGCACAAACATTTGGGACAAGTTTGGGAAGATTTTGACAATGTTGGGGGCTGGTTATGAATAATAACATGTTATTCACTTGAAAACTATCAAGCATTAACATAAAAACTATTATAGTTCATCTAAAAATGTTGCCGCACAAATGTAGCAAACGAATTGGACAAGTTTGGGGAGATTTTGACAAGGTGGGGGTGCTGGATGACGTCACGAGTCAGAAAATGTATTTTAGAATAACTTAAAAACCGTAATGGCACATACTAATTTATTTACTGCACAAAAGTAGCACAAACAAATGGCAATGTTATTTTAATAATTGTTATTACAAAGGGGAACAACTTCACACCGGTAAAGTCAGGGGGTTCATTTATGTTTGTTTTTTCATTCCAGTCCTAATTTTTAGCCTTTTTTGGTTTTCACCATAATAATTTTTAATTCCACTTTATCTTCAGGACTGGGTGGATGAGGGATATTTCAGCAGCGGCGTGTACTGCAGGCGCTTGGACCAGGAGGGCTCGCAGTTCTACAACTCCAAGAGACTGGACTTTGAGCTCTACACATGAACACCTTCATGTGACATGTTTAGGTCATCCTGAGCTGAGCTTTTTGTTTTGTGTAAATTGTTTTTAAATAAATCACGACAAATACTGTATTTTTGTGTTGTTTTGCTCACCCTCGTGATTTGTTAAAAACATAATATTTGATTCTTGACAGTGATGGGGCCATAAACATGGAGAGAGATGTAATTTAATGCCACCAATAAAAAATAGATTTGCAAACAAAACATTTTATTTGAAATAAAAAATCTAATGTTTTGGTTGCAAATCTTTCTTTTATATGTATATATGCACAATTTTGGGTGGGGTTTTACGTTTTTTTGGTTTTGTCGCAAAGTAGTCTCATTTGTTTACAATGTGACTAATATATTGTGGGCAGGGCCTCTTAACAATGTTAGAAGCATTATTATTGGTCAGTGCCGTCTTTGGTGTTTTCCCTCCAAACGTGTTGAGGGCAGAAGTTGTGAGCGGTCACGCCCAAATATGGTCATCCATTAGCCTAGACGGACCAATAAAAAGGCTTCTAACATTTTCCACAGGAGGCCTCGCCCACAAGATTGTAGTTACATTTTAACATTTACATTTTAAAAAGAAACTTGCATGTTGATTTAAAAAAATAATTTGTCATATTTTTAATAATATCTTTTTAATGCGTATGTATTTTTTAAGATATATTTTATTCATGCAAAAAAAAATTCATATAAAATTTTTCATTAACAATAAACTTGGTGGTAAAAAAAACAAAAAAAAGAGGTTACAACAGTAACACACACTCATGTCCTATTGGTCAACTCTTACTAGTGACGTAGAAAGACCATCTGCCATTGGCTGAACTTTAGCAGCGCTTCCTGGCTGATTATAAGCTCAATTTTGATTGGTTGGTCCCCGCGTCTCGTTGGATTTGTAAAACTCGGATACCATCTGTGGTCGCTGTTGGGCGCCGTCCGGTTCGTCTTGTTTACGTGGAGGACGGACCATTATCCCATGGTCCAGCTTCACATTTCTGGTAAGATACGTTTAAACGTTATTCAGTCTCTCAATTGGCGTAAAGCTAAAGCAGATATGAGCTTCTTGGTGAACACTATACACCCCGACCGCTCCCGGATACGGCTATTCTCTGGCGCACGGTTTCATTACTTGAGGAGATTACATGTGACATATTCAGTGATTAATTAAATAGTACATTTACGTGTACGCTCGTCCACGTTGGACGTGTGGACATAAATCACGACGACGTCAGAGATTAGCTCACGCGTCAAAGTTTGACACCGGGGGTCCGTTCCAGCAAATAGACGACGTTGTTCTCTGAACGTCGCGCCACGTCTTTGTGCCACAGCGCCTCCCACACATGACACAAGCACGTGCTGACACCACCGTAACGCGGTAGGACTCATTGACGTGACGTAATGGACACAGCGGCGTTTGCGGGGAGACTATGGAAGTGACGTCACGTGTTCCAGCAGTGATGGCGGCATGTTTGTGTTGTTGTTTGCAGAGCAGGAGACAAGGCGCGGGAGAGAGCCATGTTGACTTACCCTTCTGACTCACTCCCCCACATGCTTTTTCCAATGGATGAGGATGCCATGCCCCCAAACCCTTACTCTAGTTCACCCCCACACAGTCAACCTCCACTGCCGCTCCTCACCCTTCCCTCCATCACTCCCAGGTATAGTTGTCCTCACGCCTACCCCGCCTTTCTTCACACTTACATGCAATCAAGGGGTGTAACGGTATGTACCCATACTTGCCAACGATGTTCCCTCTAATTTTTCATGTGTGTGAGCAAACGCACAAACACCCTGAACATTCAGTGGAATACAGACGTGCACACTGTGGCCATACCAGCAGCACATTTGTCTCAAACCTGACCTAACAATTTAAATGTCTTATTATTATAATCAAGTGACTAGTCCATTTCAAGAGATTTGTTTCTAATATATGTGATTTGGCCCACTTAGATATTGTTTTTTTTTAATCACCTATGCACTATAGTATTTTATGCCTGGGTGGGGGTCCTGCTTTGGAAAGATTGTGTACCCCTTTCAGAGATCACATTTAGTTCCCCTTAAAACAGGGGTCGGCAACCCGCGGCTCCGGAGCCGCATGCGGCTCTTTGATCACTCTGATGCGGCTCAGCAGCTTACTTGCTGAACCCCCCAATTTTCCCGTGAGACTTCCGGATTTCAGTACCTCTCGCAGTAGTGATGGGTCCGGCAACACCGATGCATCGGCGCATGCGTCGAGCTCATAGAGCGAAACCCTGTGTCGGTGCGCGTACCGCTTTTAGAAAGTCACGTGACCGATCATGAGCTGTTTTGGTCACGTGACCGATACGCCAACTGTGTCGCACTGACGCCTCCTCTGTGCCCTGTGAGCGGCTCTTTTCTACAGCCGGAGAAATAATAACTAAGAAGAGAAATAGTCTAAAATGTAATACGTCGGAAAAACTTCTTTTTTTTTTTCTTTTTTTTATAAAAATGTGTAAAAAAAAATAAAAAATAAAAAATTCCCAGTCCACAATCATCCACAACACGTTCTCTTAGATTTCCATGTTATGATACATGTTCACATTATTTATTGACTGTATCTAAAAAAGATACAAATATATTTTTATTTAAATGAAGATATGAAATAACCCTAAATGAAATACAATGACTTGGTTTATATTATTGTATATACTAGGGCAGGGGTCACCAACGCCGTGCCCGCGGTCACCGGGTAGCCCGTAAGGACCAGATCAGTCGCCCGCTGGCCTGTTCTAAAAATAGCTCAAAGAGCAGCACTTACCAGTGAGCTGCCTCTATTTTTTAAATTGTATTTATTTACTAGCAAGCTGGTCTCGCTTTGCTCGACATTTTTAATTCTAAAAGAGACAAAACTCAAATAGAATTTGAAAATCCAAGAAAATATTTGAAAGACTTGGTCTTCACTTGGAATAAGCGGTAGAAAATGGATGGATGGATGGGTCTTCACTTGTTTAAATACATTCATTTATTTTTTACTTTGCTTCTTATTACTTTTAGAAATACAATTTTAGAGAAAAAATACAACCTTAAAAATGATTTTAGGATTTTTAAACAAATATACCTTTTTGCCTTTTAAATTTCTTCCTCTTCTTTCCTGACAATTTAAATCAATGTTCAAGTAAAAAAAAAATTTTTCATTATTGTAAAGAATACCCGGTAATAAATATTTTAGCTTCTGGTTTTTTGACGAAGAATATTTGTGAAATATTTCTTCAAACTTACTATGATTAAAATTCAAAAAAATTATTCTGACAAATCTAGAAAATCTGTAGAATCAAATTTAAATCTTATTTCAAAGTATTTTGAATTTCTTTTAAAATTTTTGTTCTGGAAAATCTAGAAGAAATACTGATTTGTCTTTGTTAGAAATATAGCTTGGTCCAATTTGTTAAATATTCTAACAAAGTGCAGATTGGATTTTAACCAATTTAAAACATGTCATCAAAATTCTAAAATGTATCTTAATCAGGAAAAATTACTAATGATGTTCCATAAATTCTTTTTTTAATTTTTTCAAAAAGATTCAAATAAGCTAGTTTTTCTCTTCTTTTTGTCGGTTGAATTTTGAATTGTAAAGAGTCGAAATTGAAGATAAACTATGTTACAAAATTTTATCTTAATTTTTTTCGTGTTTTCTCCTCTTTTAAACCGTTCAATTAAGTGTTTTTTTCATCATTTATTCTCTACAAAAAACCTTCCGTAAAAGGAAAAAAAAATGTACGACGGAATGACAGACAGAAATACCCATTTTTTTATATATATAAATGTATTTATTTAGCTATTCTTGTTTAAATCACACTTACGTGTAACTTACAAATGACAATATATTTATTGATTTAAGTGTGTATCAAACTGGTAGCCCTTCGCATTAATCAGTACCCAAGAAGTAGTTTTTGGTTTCAAATAGGTTGGTGACCCCTGTACTAGGGCATCAAATCAGTGTCAGTTGAGTCGGTCCATAGGTTGCCTGTAGGGATTTTTAATGTCCAGCAGATGTCAGTATTTAGTGACACAGTATCGACACAGTATCAATACAGTTTTGCAATGTGTCGAAACGCTTCATGATGCCTCATCAACCCATCACTATCTCGCAGCAAACCCCCGGGATTAATATTCACCGATTTTCGCCCTTACAGCTATAATAAGGGCGAGCCATGATGGTACACCATTTGGCGCCCTTTACAATCTGTATTAACAGCGTGCCAGCCCAACACTTGTTATACAATGTACATTTTCAGCTTGCACACGTACGTGACAGCAAGGCATACTTAGTCAACAGCCACACAGGTTACACTGACGGTGACCATATAAAACAACTTTAACACTCTTACTAATAATGCGCCACACTTTGAACCAAAACCAAACAAGAATGACAAACACATTTTGGGAGAACATCTGCACCTTAACACAACATAAACACAACAGAACAAACACCCAGAATCACATGCAGCCCTGACTCTTCCGGGCTACATTTTACACCCCTGCTACCACCAAACCCCGCCCCCACCCCAAGCCTGTTGTGGCCGCCTTTCGTCACCTGTTACTCACAGTTGCAGTGCAAAATCATACAAAACAAACGATTTGTTTATTTTGTTTAGAGTGGGATTTGATTTTTTGCGCGGCATAGATTTGCTGTGCGCAGAGGACGCGTGAGCAGTGCGCAATTGCGCAGGTGCGCACCTTAGAGGGAACATTGCTTGCCAACCCTCCCGATTTTCCCGGGAGACTCCCGAATTTCAGTGCCCCTCCCGAAAATCTCCCGGGGCAACCATTCTTCCGAATTTCTCCCGATTTCCACCCGGACAACAAATAAGTCAATATTTCATAATGGGGACGGAGTGGCGCAGTTGGGAGAGTGGCCGTGCCAGCAACCTGAGGGTTCCTGGTTCATTCCCCACGTTCTACCAACCTCGTCACGTCCGTTGTGTCCCTGAGCAAGACACTTCACCCTTGCTCCTGATGGGTCGTGGTTAGGGCCTTGCATGGCAGCTCCCGCCATCAGTGTGTGAATGTGTGTGTGAATGGGTAAATGTGGAAATACCGTATTTCCTTGAATTAGCGCCGGGGCGGTAATTAATTTAAAACCTCTTCTCGCGGTAAATTTAGACCTGCGCTTATAAATTTGAGTGTGATGTAAGGATACCATCATGAAAAGCACATTTACTGGTAATAAAAACGTTATTATGGTCTTACCTTTACTTATAAATGAAGTCCATGCGCCGCTCCTTCTGAACAAAAGCATTGATAACTTGTTTATAGAAGTTTTCCTTATCTTTCTTCAGTTCTAAAAGTTTCTCTGTCTTGATGGAGATCTTCCTTTAATTATTACCTCCTGCTTCGATTGAAAGTCCAGTTTAGAAAACTTGTCACTTCTTCTGCAGCCGAGTAGTCGCAAGAATGATCCCTGGGATCACTAGCGCCCTCTACCACCATGAGGCAGGAGTCATTTAATGACTCATATTTGACACACGCAGCTATATTAATAAAACATTTTTACTGTTCTTTTTAGCATATTCAGTAGCTTGGACCTTAAATCCCACTGAATAGCTCTTTATCTTCTTCCCTTTATGCGATTTTAAATTATTGAAATTAGCCTCCTCCATTTTGGAAAATGATGCCTTGAAAGGTGAAGTGTCACTCGTGACGTGACGAGTTTGACCCGGCGGTAAAACGAGGCATATGCTAATTATTCTGCGAAACGAGTTTGACCCGGCGGTAAAACGAGGCATGCGCTAATTATTTTGCTAAACAAGTTTGACCCGGCAGTAATTCTAAGCATGCGCTAATTCTAAGCATGCGCTAATTATTTTGCGAAAAGAGTTTGACGGTAAAACCTTGCATGTGGATAATATATACCCGGCGGCAATTCAAGGAAATACGGTAGTGTCAAAGAGCTTTGAGTACCTTGAAGGTAGAAAAGCGCTATACAAGTATAACCCATTTACCATTTATAACATTGATTGTTAATTTATTATATTTTTTGAGCAACGACAGTTTAAAACCCCCACTAAAATCATATTTTTTATTTACTTTCAACAACTTTTATCTTAAGATCTATCCATCCAGTATAAGTTTTTATTATGTTTTAATTAGAGATGTCCAACAATATCGGATTGCCGATATTATCGGCCAATAAATGCTTTAAAATGTAATATCGTAAATTATCGGTATCGGTTTCAAAAAGTAAAATGTATGACTTTTTAAAACGCCGTGGTACACGGACGTAGGGAGAAGTACAGAGCAGTTGCATCTCCCAGTCATACTTGCTAACCCTCCCGATTTTCCCGGGAGACTCCCGAATTTCAGGGCCCCTCCCGAAAATCTCCCGGGGCAACCATTCTCCCGAATTTCTCCCGATTTCCACCCGGACAACAATGTTGGGGGTGTGCCTTAAAGGCACTGCCTTAAGCGTCCTCTCTCACCTGAAAAGGAGACTATTATATATGTCTCTGTTATCCAAAGGCTTATCTATAACCCATAAAGTAGGCAGGCACGGAGCTATTTCTCAACGTGTGTTTATTCCAGCCGGCACATTAATACACTGACACGAGGGCTGCAACTAACAACTAATTTGATCATCGATTAATCTGTCGATTATTACTTCGATTAATCGATTAATAATCGGATAAAAGAGACAAACTACATTTCTATCCTTTCCAGTATTTTATTGGAAAAACACCAGCATACTGGCACCATACTTATTTTGATTGTTTCTCAGCTGTTTGTAAATGTTGCCGTTTATAAAGAAGAAGAAGAAAAAAAAAAAGTTGCCTCTGCGCATGCGCATAGCATAGATCCAACGGATCGATGACTCAATTAATCGGCAACTATTTTTATAATCGATTTTAATCGACTTAATCGATTAGTTGTTGCAGCCCTAACTGACACACAACATCCATATTCCCATCATGAATTGCTTCAAAACGACGCAAGTAGTAATGTCCAAAAACAACAGAGACGAAGCAGAAGAACGAAGAAGAGACATGGCGACGACGTGTAAGGAGAAGTACGCTTGCAAGTTCCAAAATGATTGGAAACAATAATTTCAGTTCATCCAGGACAGCTCGAAGGGGAAGGGGTATGCTGCCTGCACATTTTGTAGATCAGACTTCTCCATTGAACACGGTGGCCGAACAGATATATATATATGTATATATATATATATATATATATATATATATATTAGTATTTTTCGGACTATAAGTCGCATTTTTTTTCATAGTTTGGCCGGGCTCCAGTGCGACTTTTATGTTTTTTTTCCTTCTTTATTATGCATTTTTGGCAGGTGCGACTTATACTCCGAAAAATACGGTATATATATATAATTCGGAGGACTCAAGCTTGGCAAGTATGTACGTACCTTGATTTTAAAGTCCCCCTGTCCTTCATTTTCCCACCGTCGGACTCTGGGGCAGACGAGTAGCTTCTCAAATACCACATGCAAAATTAAAAATGACGCAATCGCGTAAACACTACCTTGAAACACACTGACCCCAAATGCTCCAACTTCCCGGAACAAAACGGGAGTTACCCTGGCAACCTGGGGTGCCATACAGGACAGATACTAAAGTACCAGTGGAGTGGAAAACAAGTTGCCTCTATATTGAAGCTATTATCATATACAGTCGCGATCAAAAGTTGACATACACTTGTAAAGTACATAATATCATGGCTGTCTTGAGTTTCCAATCATTTCTACAACTCTTATTTTTTTGTGAGAGTGATTGGAGCACATACTTGTTGGTCACAAAAAACATTCATGAAGTTTGGTTCTTTTATGAATTTATGGGTCTACTGAAAATGTGACCAAAAGTATACATACAGCAATGTTAATATTTGCTTACATGTCCCTTGGAAAGTTTCACTGCAATAAGGCGCTTTTGGTAGCCATCCACAAGCTTCTGGTTGAATTTTTGACCACTCTTCTTGACAAAATTGGTGCAGTTCAGCTAAATTTGTTGTTTTTCTGACATGGACTTGTCATTGTCCACATGTTTAAGTCAGGACTTTGGGAAGGCCATTCTAAAACCTTAATTCTAGCCTGATTTAGCCATTCCTTTACTACTACTGACGTAAAGCGTTCATCTTCCTCAAAATGGACGCAGGACGGGACTTTGCGAGAATTATGGCTCATGACGTAAAATACCCTTTAATGGAAACACCTACAAGTCGCAAATGTCCTTGGTTGTAATTTTAGAAATACCGCTTTTAATTTGGCAAAAACTGCAATGGAAACGCAGCTAGTTATAATTTTGGTCACCATAACCGTGATATAACATTTTCTTATCGTTACATCCCTGCTTGCTAACTTCTGTTTTGTTTCATGAACTTGCAGAATTTCTTTCAAGCTGTTGTTTGCGAGGTTGTTTATGGCATTCATCACATTTTTTTCTTTTGCATTTGTCTTTGATCTTGCAGCGTTTGTAATTGCAAAATGTTCCCGTTTTGGTTCCGAAACATTTCCTTGTTTGCTGCATGTTTGCCACCCTTGTTCGCCATCGTCGATTTTTGAATGAATCTTATTTGTAATGATTCTTTATCGATTAAACAAAATTCGATTAAAAAGTGTGTATGTATATATGTATGTGTATATATATATATATATATATATATATATATCCTTGAGGGGTTCATTTTTTGTCCATCAATGTGTGTGTGTGTGTGTGTGTGTGTGTAATGATTCTTTATCGATTTAAAAAAATATTTGTTTAATCGATAAAGAATCATTACACACACACATATTGATTTATATATATATATCTATATACACACATATATTATATATATTTATTTATTTATTTATTTATTTATTCCCAGAATTTGTCCTGTCCAGCCGCTTAAGTAAATGTTTGGGTAGAAAACCAGTTTTCTTTTAAGTAATGTAGAAATGTATCAGAGCTGGTCATCTATTGTATGGATGAATGTTGTTAATCATAGATCTGGCACACAATGTTATTAAAAAAAGTATTGATTTTGAATCGACAATCGATTCTGAATCGAATTGTTACCCCCAATAATCGAATGGAATTCTGTGGTACCCAAAGATTCACAGCCTTACAAGTTGGCGAATTTAAAGTGTTTCAAATAAAACCTAAAGCCTGCAAATTGCAGGCAGGTAATCATCTGATAAACACAATGCTCCGATAAGTTTCACTGAGTCTAAATTTTGTTCAGTTGTTTCTGTTTTTGCACTGTTCTTCTGTTTTCACACACACTGACAAGTGACAAGACTAGTGAATGCAGCCAAATTGTAGCTCCAGTAATAACGCTGCTGCTGCTTGTGGGCTTCATCACTGCTGCTTTGCAGAGTAAATGTTGGGACATCCAGCCACAGGAGGAGCGGCCGCATTCAAAGGATCTGTTGTCAGACTCCCCACGCTGAAGTCACGCCGTCCACGCAGAAACCGTCCTCTTTCAAGAGACAGGGAGACAGTAGGAACATGGTGCGCCTACTTCTTACCAACTGTGTGTGTGTGTGTCGTCGTCGTCGTCGTTGATGTCCTGTGTTTGTTTTAGGTGCAAGTGTCGAAGCAGCCCAGGGTCGACAGCACATGTCCACATGAGAAGCAGGTCAGTTTGTTTGTCTTTTGTTTCCCGTCCTCTGCCATCTGCACACCGCCACGTCTTAAATCTACCGCCGTTTGATCCCCGAGCGGAGCAGCTGTGCCAATGTAACCATGTGTGTCAACATGGCGAGGGGTTAATTGGGTGGCGCTTAATCCTCCTTCATGGTCTGCCGCATCCGACACGGACAAGCCCCTGAGATGTTTCGGGATTGACCCGCTAGCACAAAAATCGCCGCTTTTACTCAATGACACTGTTTGCATCGCTTATCTCGCCTTTCCAGGCGCGCTTGAAATTCTTAAAAATGTTCAAGTTTGAATGCCTTGGAGGTGCTTGGCATTTCTTATACAGCAACACAAAGCTGTCTGAATGTTTCATTCATTGGAGAAAAACCTGTGTGAAGTTGGCCCCCTTATCATTGCAAAAATGTAAATAACACTGCTGTTCATTTGTGCTATTTTTGTGCCGTAAACATTTTATTTTGTGCAGTTATGGTTTTTATTTACTCTAAAATAAATTTCCTGACTGGTAACAGCAAAATCTCCCCAAACTTGTCCCATTTTTTTGTTTATTATAGTTTTTATGTTACTAACATGTTGTTATTCATAGCCAGTCCCTGTATTTTGTCAATATCTTCCCAAACATGTCCCATTTATTTGTGCTGCAAATGTTTTTTGTCTAACTATTTTAGTTTTGATGTTATGGGGCTGGGTAAGAATAATAACATAATATCATAAAAACTATATTATTTATAATAGACAAAAACATTTTGCAGCACAAACAAATGGGACAAGTTTGGGGAGATTTTGAGATGGTTGGGGGGCTGGTTATGAATAATAACATGTTAGTAACATAAAAACTATAATAGTTCGAAGAAAAATGTTTGCAGCACAAACGTATAAGACAAATTTGGGGAGATTTGAACAAGGTAGGGGGGTTATAACACGTTAATGACTTAAAAATGCTAAAACGCGAACATAAAAGCTATAAAACGTTAACGTAAAAACTATAAAATGTAAAAAAAATTAACACTTTGAAAAAAATGTTTGCAGTACAAATGTTTTAGACAGGTTTGGGGAGATTTTGACATGGTTATGAATAATAAAACGTTAATAACATAAAAACTATAATAGTAGGCCCAAAAAAATTATAGCACAAATGAAGGTGTGGAGTTGGGGGGGCTGAATGACGTCACTAGTCAGAAAATGTATTTTAGAATAACTTAAAAACCGTTACGACACAAACAACATTTTTACGGAACAAACGTAGCACAAGGGAATGGTTTTTATTTTTTATTTATTTTTTGTAATTTCAATTGTAAAATGTTTTTTTTAATGTTTTTTTTATTTTTCTCTTTGCCAATACCTAACATTATTTTATTCAAGATTGTAAGTAAATTAATCATGGAAATTTGGAGTGTAAGGTACGCTATAATGATGGTTCGTTACATACCTTGGGTTTTGCGCTCACTGTTCAGTTCATTTTGGGCGCAGTAATGGAAAACATAAAACCGCTCAGCTTTGTGTAAATCGCTTTAATAGTTTTAAAAATCATACCTAAAAACTAGGAGTGTCTTGATCAGATATCGATCTGATACAGGGCTGCAGGTTGCAGCTAAACTGTCTAAACAGCTACATGTCCGAAGATTTAAAGTCGTGGGCACTCTATGGTCCGGATTTTATCAACTTTTATTCGTAACACTCATTAAACGATGAATCAAAGCAACAGACTATAAATCAAATATTTTTCTTATTGAATTAATTGATTAATTGCTGCAGCTCTAGTCCGAGATCAGCTAAAAGACAAGTAAATGTAAAATGTGTGATATCATGTACAGTACGATACAAGCAGTCCTGCAGTTGTTTACTTGTGCAAAGCTAGACAGTTAACGTCTACTCGATTTTTATTTATTCCAATTCTAAATAGATAATTTTCGAGAATTGGTTTAAATATCTATCTATCTATCTATCTATTAAAGACATTCTATATGTTATAAAAAAAAAAATATGTGTGTATATATATATATATATATATATATATATATATATATATATATATATATATCTTATTAAATAAATGTTATTTTTTATTACATTTAATTATATGTATGAAAATATAAATATATATTTTTTATAACATGAAAATCATACGTATGTATGTATGTATGTATGTATGTATGTATATATGTGTGTGTGTGTGTGTGTATATATATATATATATATATATATATATATATATATATACACATATATGTGTGTGTGTATGTGTGTGTGTATATATATATATATATATATACAGTATGTTGAAAAAATATATATCTTATAACCTAATTTATTCATATATATATTTTGAAAACATATATATATATATATATATATATATTTATTTATAAATACATTTTAATTTGACATCGTTTTACTTTTAAGAAAATAAAACATAATTTTTGTATTTCTTTTAAGAATCGATTTTCAGGGATTAAAAACAAAAAAACTTACTTATTATTATTATTATTGATAACTGTTGCTTTTTATCAACATTCTGTTTTCCTTTTTTTACTATGGTATTTAAGTATTGTATTTGTATATCTTCTCAATTGCTCTGTAAATTCCTATCGTAAGTATTGGGATTGGGTTGGAGCTGTGCCATTTTATTTTTTGATTAACATTCTGTGATTTTTGTAATTAAAATTCTAAAAATAAACTTTTTAAAAGACATTTAAGCCAACACTGTGAGTATAAGTCCTAGGTCAGCAGCCAAGAGGAGCTGTTGTAGCTTTTATGAGAAGTTTTTGTTCAAAATTATATACCAAATTTTATATATCGAGAATTGATTCTGAATCACCCCAAGAATTGGAATCAAATTGTTAGGTGCCCAAAAATTCTCACCTCTATAAACAAGTATCAAATAATTATAGTTGCACATTAATTACAGATACAAAGTATTCAAGACAGAAGTGGATTAGAAAGTATCCAGTAACAAATGTGTCCACATCATTCAATTTACTGCAACATGAGCTTGACTTGACACAATAATAGTTCTAAATAACTGAGTTTATTTTGCAGGATGGAAGTGATGTTAGTGCTGCGGCAGAGTGCCAAAACACGTAAGTGAGATCATCTCCCTGGACATCTTGTCTGCTGGGTTTGAGCCTCATCTTCTCCATCTTTTATTCCAGGGAGAAGCAGCAAAGCATCCCTGCAGAGAACCAAACTGTGTTCCACAAAGAACGTCTGGCAGAGAGGCTGGAAGCCACACCCGCCGCTCCTGCCTCCTCCGTGTCCGTCCTGGATCCGCACAACGCGACCGTTTCAGCTCCTGCGGGATGGGTCAACCCTTTTTTCCAGTCCTTCAAGTCCAAGATGGCCACCTTCACCGAAATAGTCATGAGTCCTGTTAAACTCCTCAAAGACAAAAGCATTCCTCTTCTGCACGCGCTGATCGAGCAGGATGACAGAGAAGCTCCCGAGCGGAGTTTGTCCACTAAGGTCCATCAACCTGACCCAAAAAGTGACTCCCAGTGTTCTAGGAGATTGTTTAACGTGGACTCATCAGCTTCACCAGAGCACACGACTCAAGTGCCTTCACCCTGCAACACGCCAACGAACCATCTGCCAACACAGGAGACCTTTGTAAAGATGGCCGACGTCATAGAGGAAGAGGAGATACTCGAAGAAACTGGGCTGCTAAAAGCCCGGCTGAGGAAGCAAACCGGAAGTAAAGTAGGTAAAGATAACATTGAAATATCTCCACCCTCATCTCCTTGTGAGTCCGTGCATCATGACCTTGCGAAGATCCCAAAAAATAAAAGCCTGCTCCGGGTGGAACTTAAGAAGAACGCCACAACCAACTCTGGTCTTGTGCAGTCCAAGAGACGGCTAAAACCCAAGTGTAACTTCAAAGTCCTGGTCCAGATCAAAAAAATGAAGGTGACTTCAAGCCCGGCAGAGTCCAAAAATCAAGTCGAGCTCGTTGGACAGGCACCGCTCACACAGGAAGTTGTGTTTGCAGAAGCAGCTTTACGCGGTCAGGAAATGCTCAAGCCTGCCGCCAGGACACGGAATGTTGCAGCGAGAGTGAAGCGGAAAGTAAAAGGTGGGCCAGAACTGAATGGAGCATCAGGCCCGCCGGCCCAAAGTGCCTCAGGAGCCACCTCAGTGGACTCTCTGCTTCCAGTCGGCAACGAGAGCAAGCAGAAAGGCGGCGGCAACAGGAAGATGAAGCCCGGCCCCGGGTGCAGAACGCACAAGACGAGAGGCGACCTCGGTGAACCCGACGTCGGTGCTGACCCGGTAGTCACGCCCGCTCAACAGGTTCTGCTGCAGGGAGTGAGCGAAGGCAAGAATGTAAACACCAATGCACGCAAACGCAAATCGCTCATCTCGTCGCAGCCCGACGCGCTCGCATGTTTATCTTCTGAGCACGTGCGAAACACGGCCCGGAGCCTGGCCGTCAAGAGAGCCAAGAAGTGTTCTGAATGTTCCGTCTCAGACGGGATTCAACAGCTCAGCCACGTCCAAAGCAAAAGGACTAAATCTAAAATGTCCACCGAACCACTTTATTTTGAAATGACGCCGTTTGGAGGGAACGGACAGTCGGATCTTCCGTCCCTCAGAACCCACTCAGAATGTAGCGAGATGTTCGACATTGATGTTGCTTCCTGTGACGCTCAGGAGATAGATGATCCAAACTCCAGCGCCTCCAGGTTACGGACCAGCGCAAGGAGGGCTAACAGGAAGCAGCCCCGAGCGGATCACCACTGGCGGCGTTCCAAACCGGGTCGCGCCGACAGGACCAACTCGGCCACTACGGAGGACCTGCCGACGTATGTGAGCCCCCAAGAAAGCCGGAACCACCTACTGCGCAGCTTCTCCTGCCCGGAGATCCCCTCGCTCTATGCCGCGACCCGCTCCCCACTTCCTGGGTCGCACCAGCAGCTGCCGGCGCACGCCTCCGTCCTCGCTCATGTTCTCCAAGGCTCACGTCGGGCCCGACGCCACACGGTGGGCAGCATGGAGGTAGAGAGGGAGCTCGCCCCCCTGTGCCTGCGGAAGGAGGTGTACCCATCCAGGCGCTCCTTCCCATACGACGGCCTGACGTCACACAGCCTGTCCCCCAGCTCCTCCCTCACACTGCTGGCTTCCTGTTTCCTCTCCAGCCCCCTTGCCTTTCTCTCGGGGAGGGGCGAGGCCGCCATATTAAGCCACACGCCCTCTTCTTCTTCTTCGCCGTTCCTCATGAGTCGCACCTGTGACGCCCTAGACGCCAGCACCAGGTACCATTCTTCTTCTATGTGTCACATGACGAGGTTTATTAAGTGCCATGGCGTAAACGTGGCGTCTCTCAGCAGGGGGAATGTGCTGCAGTCTGACGGGAGACATCAGAGCGAGGAAGAGGAGGACGCCAGCTCTTCCAGTCAGGAGTTTGACGAAGCAGCGCTGAGAGAAGAAAAGTTTCTGTCCGACTCTGAACTCAAGGTAGATGCATTTAATAATCATGTTTATATAATGAAACATCTCCCGTCCAAAACCCAGTAACTCAATTTTGGTCAAAACTGAGCTGATAATAATTTTGGAGTTACTAGGACATTCTGAACGAAAATTGCAGGCTGGAATTGCGGATACCAATTAACATCAACAAAGCAGAAATCAAATCTCTGTGAATGGATGGGACTTTAATATAAAATAGATTGGTTTTCGTTTGTTTTATCAAAATCAGCTAGAAGTGAGTTACTAGGTTCTGCTTTTGGACGGGAGACATGTTCATGTCGACAAGCTGTCTATATGGACCCACTCATCAAGTCCCGCTCCATCATGTTGTTGTTACTCAAAGTAACCACTTAAAGTTGACGTCAACATACATGGTGGACTTAAAATTTGAGAGCCAAAGTGTCCAATTTTACAAAAAAAAAGGTCTGTTTATGTCAATATGTGTTGAAATATACTCAAAGGGGAACTACACTTTTTTGTGAATTTTGTTTATTGCTTGGTTTTAAATGACTTCACGTCCGGCTCACATCAGAAACAGAATCAGAAATACTTTAATAATCCCCAAAGGGAAATTAAGATTTTCAGCACAATCCCATTCAAGAGCAGACAAACATTACAGGGAGACAGAACAGGATCGCTGACAGGTCTGCCAACTTCCCGCGCCCCTTACAAAAAAGGTTAGAAACAGCTAAACGTTGAGGGGGGGAGAAAATTTCAGACTAAGCATGGGCCCCTGGAGAGGAAAGGAAAGAAAAAAACTCATAGCCATAGCACACATAAACATGTGTGTAAGAGGGGAAACATCAAATATCACAAAGGACATTAAAAGAGCAGAGCTGATGCAACCAGCACTTCTACACATACCCACAAAAGTAAAACAACAAAAAATATAGCATATACAGTGTTGGTGTCTGTGGTGTTCCACGCCATCGTCTGCTGGGGTTGGGGGAGCATGGCCAGAGACAGGAGCAGACCCAACAAAGCAATTAAGAGAGCTGACTCCACCCTCGGCCGCCCACCAACTCTCGGCCAGTGTCAAGTCCGCATGGATGAGCGAGGATACGTCCAAGGAGACCAAGGTGTCGGTGTCGATGCCTGCTCATTCAGCCAAGACACTGTAAAGCTTGTCTGTCCCGGCGCTCAGTGCCAGCTCCGCAGCCCTGTCTCTGTCCCGCTCATTAAATACTGGTGGTGGTCAAGCCAGTGTCTGTTCTCAACGGGTAATAGGCAGCATTTAGACTTTCTCGAACAAAAATGCTCTAAACTCGTGTTGTTTTCGGCTGTACGAACCATTTTAATTGCGAAAAGGATAAATGTTTCTTCAGAGTTGCTGGAGAGGTAATCAAGAAGGGCGGAAAAGTGCAAAATTTAGCAGCACGCTCCCCAGTCCAAGGGAGCAGAGTCGAAGAATGCACACGTTTGCAGTGATCACTTCATTAAGGGTTTGTTTGATATACGTTTAACATTTATTATTTCCCTTTTAAGTATTATCTTGATATTATTTGTATTTCTTAAACACGTTTGCTACGAGTGTTTCGAAAAGCACCAACTCGACGGGTCTAAATAAAAGAAAGCAAATGTTAGCAAAACCTAAAAGAGTTAGGCTTTTACCAAAGGCAGCAATCATAAATTAAGCTTTCATTACATCCATCCATTTTCTACCGCTTATTCCCTTTGCGGTCGCGGTGGGTGCTGGAGCCTATCTCAGCTACAATCGGGCGTAAGGCGGGGTACACCGTGGACAAGTCGCCACCTCATCGCAGTGCCAACACAGATAGACAGACAACATTCACACTCACATTCACACACTAGGGCCAATTTTAGTGTTGCCAATCAACCTATCCCCAGGTGCATGTCTTTGGAGGTGGGAGGAAGCCGGAGTACCCGGAGGGAACCCACGCAGTCACGGGGAGAACATGCAAACTCCACACAGAAAGATCCTGAGCCCGGGATTGAACTCAGGACTGCTCAGGACCTTCGTATTGTGAGGCAGACGCACTAACCCCTCTTTCACCGTGCTGCCCCTTTCATTACATACATCTATGGATATATTTTGATAAAGATGTGGAAAACATGCTTACTCATAAACGGCGCATGCAACAGCAACAACAAACATGACTGCAGATGCGAAGTTAAATCATAAAATGCATCCTCCTTACCCGAGCAAATACGGTGCATATTTATTCTGGAGAGTCTTGATACCAATGTCCTTGACCCAGCCACACACAAAGAAGTTGTAGACCTCCATGCTTTTCCAAGTTTTCATCGGTTTTGTCGTGTAGAATGATGTCTGAAGCACGAGATAGTTCGACATGTCTATAACTCTTGCTTGCTTACCGGTACTTGCTAGCGTCATTCATTAAACAGCCGTCAGCCTGCAGTCCACACGTATCTCTTATTTATGACTGCCATCTACTGGTCACACTTAAAAAATACAGTATATACTTGCTCTAAGTAACTATGTATGTAATGTAGTAACAGGCACACTCATAATCAATCCATCCATTTTCTACCGGTTGTCCCGTTCGGGTCACGTGTAATATTTACATATATTGCTAATTTTAAGCATTCGGCAGTGCATTCATTTCACAGACGCATCACAATTTTGCTATTTCCTTCCACAACGAGTACTGATCATGGCAGACTTCATGAGAGAAGACTACTACTTTGGGACAGAATGTAATATTTTTAAGCCTGAATATATGGAGGTTGAGCTACAAGTTTTAGAAGCTGAGTGATAAGTAGATCCAATAAGTAGCAGTAGCAGTAATGCTAAGTGCTACACAAGCAGATACCAACTACAAACACAATAAAACAATCACTTACTGTACAACGTCGGCTCTCACTGGGATGCCAACTGATGGGATGTTTATCTTCTCGTTTGGATGAAAATGTAATCATAATCTTCACAAAGGTTAAAAAGATTTTAAAAACTGACGATATAGCACCCAACAGCTGACACCCGTGACGGCATACATCCATTTAACAATTTAACAATTACTGAATCATCACCATATTTGATTTTTGTCCTGTTGTCATATACTGTATACTCTGACATTTGTGTACAAAATAAACAAGAGGGGAGATGTAGAAGTACAATTCCTGACAAAGTGTCATTGACCTTGACTTTCTGGTTTCTGTTCGTTAAAAATGTAAATAAAAACAATATAAAAATAATACTTAAATGGGGAATACTAAAGGAGTAAAGTATATTAAAAAATATATCTATGCAACTATAACTATGAATGAACACATGTGGAGTTATGTACTTAACACAAAAAGGTGGAATAACTGAAAACATGTTTTATATTCTAGTTTCTTCAAAATAGCCACCCTTTGCTCTGATTACTGCTTTGCACACTCTTGGCATTCTCTTGATGAGCTTCAAGCACACCTGTGAAGTGAAAACCATTTCAGGTGACTACCTCTTGAAGCTCATTCAACGCATTGAATAAGAAGGTGTGTCTAAATTTTTGGTATGTACTGTATGTGCATGGGATTTTGTTTTTGTTTTTAATTTTTGATACATTTGCAAAATTTAAAAACAACTTTTCACATTGCCATTATGGGGTATTGTGTGTAGAATTTTGAGGACAAAATTAATTGATTGCATTTTGGAATAAGGCTGTAACATAAATGTGGAAAAAGTGAAGCGCTGTGAAAACTTTACAAATGCACTGCATATGATATAACATAAACAAGAATTAAAATGTAAATATCCACTGATACAATAAAAACAATGGCCACAATTACAATTAAATGTGTAGTTTTGATTTCCACTCTGTTGTTGTCGCTTCCTGTTGCCGCCATCTTGGTCAGGGCGCTAAATCTCCTCCTTGCAGGTGGGGCAAAAGCACGAGGAGCGGGGAAAGGTGTCGTGCATTCGAATTCGCAAGGCGCTGCCCAAACCTCAGAACAACCTGACACCCATGGGCCTCCCGAAACCTGTCAGGTGTGTAAGCCCGCGTTCATGCGGCCATCTTGTCCATGTTTTCCCAATCATCATCATATGCTACGGCGTTCTTTCTTATTTTCTGCCATTTATTTTTGCTACCACACCAGGATTAAGAAGAAGCAGTTTAGTTTGGAGGAAATTTACACCAACAAGAACTTCTGCAAACCTCCTGAAAGGTGAGCTCATTTACGTTAGTGTTTACCAGCCATGCCAGCATACATAAAGAGTATATGCTCAAGACGACAAAGCAAATTAGTGTAATAACTATTATATTTAATAATAATGCACTTATTCTATTTTAAAAATCTACTGAGGGCAATAAAAAAATGTACGCATCTTGAAAATGGCCGCTGACTACACTATGGGTATACTACTACACATTTCTGGTGAATAGCGGTGTCCCAGTACAACTTTCAATTCCAATACGATGCCGGTATTGGCGCCTGGAGTATTGGCTGATACTGATATTGATTGGATATCAGCAGGAGTCATACATACTTTTGTTTTGTAGTGTAAAATGTTAGAAAAGCTTTGACTAAGTCAATTGAGTCAAACAGAATAATTGTAGGTAAGAAAAACTTTTATTATTATTTATCGTCTGGAATGGACTTATGCTGTCTTTAAGATTGAAGTGGAGTGGTAATTGTTTTTTAATGAATTGAACATGAATTGATTTACGTGGACAAGTTGAAAAACGTATTCGGGTGTTACCATTTAGTGGTCAATTGTACGGAATATGTACTGTACTGTACAATCTACTAATAAAAGTTTCAATCAATGACGCAGTCGGTTGAGTGATACGGACACGTTTGTTACTGGATACTTTCTAATGTACTTCTGCCTTGGAGACTGTAAGTAAGATGCAACTATAATGATTTGATCCTCAATTTACAAACTATTAGATGGAGACAAACCATGTCTGTGTGTACGGATGCTTCATTCGTTCATTTTGTGTCCCACTGGCAGCCATTATGAGCTTGCTCATGTTGAAGGGTTTGAGGAAGCAGGCTTCGTACCACTGCCAGTTTTTAATTATGATGAGACCTAACTTTTCTTAAAGTATGCCAAAGCAGATTTATTTCACAGCGCAGGGGAAGACACGACCGCTTGTTCAGCGGCGTCTCTTGCAAGAGCACACACACACTCGTCCCTCTCACCCTTTGCCTGTCAAAGTTAGTGTAAAGTGGATTTTGTTTTCCCAGTGTATATTATTGTAGCATCATGGTTGTTAAAAGATAAGGATTTTTGTGATTACTGATCATTTGTGAGGGCACCAAAGGGACTTCTGTGTGTGCGTGTGTGCGTCTTGGCAGAGCAGCACATACAGCACAGTTCAGCTTTTTAATTAGGAGATAGTTAATCCATCATCTCCTTGTTATGTTAGTCTGATACAGTACAATATAATACTTTATATTGTGTACAAAATGTACAAACCTTCACTAAGATATGGACTTTTGTCGAGGCTGGAACTCATTATTCATATTTATATTGTTTTTTGTGGAGAAATTTGCTTGACTATACAAAATGTTCTATTTATGAACCCTGTTCATAAAGCGAGGTTCGACTGTATTGACATATGAGCTATTTTAGACTGTGTGTGTGTGTGTGTGTGTGTGTGTGTGTGTGTGTGTATATATATATATATGTATGTATATGTGTGTATATATATATATATACAGGTATACATATATATGTGTGTGTACCGTATTTTTCGGAGTATAAGTCGCTCCGAAGTATAAGTCGCACCGGCCGAAAATGCATAATAAAGAAGGAAAAAAACATATAAGTCGCACTAGAGTGTAAGTTGCATTTTTGGGGGAAATTTATTTGATAAATCCCAACACCAAGAATAGACATTTGAAAGGCAATTTAAAATAAATAAAGAATAGTGAACAACAGGCTGAATAAGTGTACGTTATATGACGCATAAATAACTGAGAACGTGCCTGGTATGTTAACGTAACATATTATGGTAAGAGTCATTCAAATAACTATAACATATAGAACATGCTATACGTTTACCAAACAATCTGTCACTCCTAATCGCTAAATCCCATGAAATCTTATACGTCTAGTCTCTTACGTGAATGAGCTAAATAATATTATTTGATATTTTCAATAATGTGTTAATCATTTCACACACAAGTCGCTCCTGAGTATAAGTCGCACCCCCGGCCAAACTATGAAAAAAAACTGTGACTTATAGTCCGAAAAATACGGTATATATATATATATATATGTATGTATGTATGTATGTATGTGTGTATATATATGTATGTGTGTGTGTGTGTGTGTGTGTGTGTGTGTGTGTGTGTGTGTGTGTGTGTGTGTGTGTGTGTGTGTGTGTGTGTGTATATATATAGATATATATATGTGTGTGTGTATATATATATATATAGATATATATATATATGTGTGTGTGTGTGCGTATATATATATAGATATATATATATATGTGTGTGTGTGTATATATATATATATATATTTATATATATATATATGTGTGTGTGTGCGTGTGTGTGTGTGTGCATATATATATATGTGTGTGTGCGTATGTATGTATGTATGTGTATATATATATATATATATATGTGTATGTGTGCGTGTGTATATATATATAAGTGAGTATATATATGTGTGTGTATGTGTATATTTTAGTACTTGTTGCTTGCTAACTTTAGCATTTTAAACACTCCAGAATAGTATATTTTGGTACTTGACGCATGTTACACTTAGCATTTTAGCATACAAGATTTTTTAGCTAATTTAGCAGGTATACGCAACGGACTCATATATTTTGGTATTATGTTATTGCTAGCGGTAAGCATGCTAGCTTTTTTTGCTCATCTTGCTGGTATTTCTTGTTACTTTATGCGATTTGTCCAGCGTGCTAACTGTTAGCATTCCAGTTTACGCTTCGGCTCTTCAGCATTCACACAAAATGTCTACAGAAATTGCATTTAACTAAGCATTGTACTGGTTTTGAAGCAAATTGTCCCCTGCATCCTTTGATTTGGCACTCTGTGGCCCTCAGTGGAAAAAACTTGGCTTGGTTTAGCTTGTGTGCTTAGCTATTGTGTAGCTGCTAGTAGCATGTTTAGCTTCTGGTAAATGACTTGACTTTAATAGAAGAAATTGTGAGCTTATTGGAGGACATTTAGATGTTAACTTTGCTCAAGTAAACAGGCTGCAGGACATTTTAGATACGAGTCGATATCATCCGTTTTTATGCTGATATCGAAGTGAATGTTTAGGAAACTGTTTTGAGTGTTTCCAGTCTATGAAAGTCCATTTTTGTCTCTTCCTCAGCCGGCTGGAGACAATCTTCGAGGTTCCGCTCAGTCGCCGCAACGGCTCTGAGTCCTGCTTCGGCCAGCGGCGCTTCAAGCGCTTCTTGGAGTTCCTGGAAGTGGGCGAGGCCAGGAAGCCAAAGAAGCTGCCGGTGGGCGTGGGTAAGTTGTCACGCACCAGACGAGGGGGCTTCGCCAAAGACGACGACGCCGTCGCCGCCGCCCTCCAGGCGCCGGACCCCGACACGCTTCTCTGCGCCAAGCTGGACCAGCTCAACTTGTGGCTGATCCACGACCAGGTGGACTGTTGACCTGTTTGACCGCCATCTCCCCCCCCCCCCCAATGTTCCCTGAACGCATCGCCGCACTGGAAGCCTTCTGGAGTGTTGTTGTTTTTTTTTTACTCCTGAGCTCTTCCTGTCAGTGTGGTCGTCATGGTTACCTCTGTAGTATACTGGCAGCTCTTATTTATTACGCTAGTTGCGACGCGCCACTGTTGTCGTGCGCGTGTTGTGCTGTTGCCAAGCGACCAGGGTGCGAACAAGGCGGCCTTAACGGTAAACATTGAACTAGTGGGCGTGTTTGTTTTGTTACCGTGCTTCAAGTGACTCCCACAATTTTTTAAAGCATTCATTATAAAAATTGTTTATTTCTATAAAAGCACAACACATAGAGGCAGTTATTAATAAAGTAAGAATGCAATAATTACGTTACTGCCATGTCGACTAATTTATTGGCTTTTCTACTGCCTTCAGTATTGTGGAATTGTTATGAAGTAGTTGTCGTCAGCTTGTAGTTTTATACCGAGCGTCGTCATGGTGGACAATAAATAAATATCAGCCTATAAACATGTTTGTACAAGTCTGCGTGTTCTCCCGTGACGTCCGTCTCAGTCTCGCAGCGTGACCAAGTAGGAGATGAGCACCATCAGGAGCGGCGCCAAGACCAGGATGGCCAACCACGTCACGATGGAGATGATGGCAAACTTTCTGGCTCGCCGCGAGAACTTCCTGGACGCCTCCTCGTTCGGTTCCCACTCGGCCTGTTGGGGGCAGCAGGGGGTAAACACCTTTTTTGTCGTTTGGTTGTCATGGCAATCAATGAAAACACTTATCATCCAGCTAAAATGTGGATATATAGTCTTCAAAATCATCATAACTATTAATGTGGAGGTCAGGGTCTACAACCATTTCCAGGCCAAGGACCTCTAGACTGGTGAAGCAGAGACCCCTGCCTTTTATACACTATATTAAGTATTTGGCCACCCATCCAAATGATCAGAATCAGGTGTCCTAATCATTTGGAGGAATTATGCTGTGGGGTTGTTTTTCAGGAGTTTAGTTCCAGTGAAAGGAACTTTGAATGCTCCAGGATACCAAAACATTTTGGACAATTCCATGCTCCCAACCTTGTGGGAACAGTTTGGAGCGGGCCCCTTCCTCTTCCAACATGACTGTGCGCCAGTGCACAAAGCAAGGTCCATAAAGACATGGATGACAGAGTCTGGTGTGGATGAACTTGACTGGCCTGCACAGAGTCCTGACCTGAACCCGATAGAACACCTTTGGGATGAATTAGAACGGAGACTGAGAGCCAGACCTTCTCGACCAACATCAGTGTGTGACCTCACCAATGCGCTTTTGGAAGAATGGTGAAAAATTCCTATAAACACACTCTGCAACCTTGTGGACAGCCTTCCCAGAAGAGTTGAAGCTGTAATAGCTGCAAAAGGTGGATCGACATCATATTGAACCCTAGGGGTTAGGAATGGGATGGCACTTCAAGTTCATGAGCGAGTCAAGGCAGGTGGCCAAATACTTTTGGCAATATAGTGCATCTTGTACAACATTTACATTAGACTGGTCCTTAGCATTGCGCAATACTAAGATATTAAAGTTATTCAGTATAGTGTCACTAATAGCTAGCTGGCGGTTATTCGCAAGCTGAAAACTGGTGCGCTAGTCACAAGCTGACAATTGGCGCACACATTAATAGCTGACATCTGCTGCGTTATTCGCTAGCTGGTAAATGGAACACGCATAGCTAGCTGAAAAAACTGGTGCGCTGACCGCTAGCTAACAATTGCCGCACTCATTGCTAGCTGACAACTGGCGCACTATACGCTAGTTGGAAATTGGCACACTCATTGCTCGCTAACAACCGGCATGTTAATCGCCAGCTGACAGTTGGGGCACTTATTGCTAGCTGACAACTAGCGTGCTCTATTGCCGTGCTAATTTCTAGCTGACAACTGGCGTGGTAATCGCTAACTGGCGCATTACTTGCGCGCTGACAGCTAGCGCGCTATATCGCTAGCTGAAAACTGGTGTTCTAATTGCTAGCTAACTTGTGGTGCACTCATCGTTGGCTGTCAACTACCGTGCTAAACGCTTGTTGACTTCTGTGTTAACCGCTAGCTGATGATTATCCGCTAATCGCCAGCTGACATCTGACGCATTACTCACTGACAGCTGGCGCTTTATATTGCTAGCTGCAAATTGGTGCTCTAATGTTAGCTAACGATTGGTGTACTCATCGCTGGCAGAAACCTACCGTGCTAATCGCTGGCTGACAACTAGTGTGCTAATTGCTAGTTGACAACTGGTGCATTACTCACTGCTAGCTGCAAATTGGTGCTCTAATATTAGCTAACTATTGGTGCACTCATCGCTAGCTGACAACTACCATGCTAATCACTGGCCGACGACTAATGTGATCATCGCTGGTTGACAACTACCGTGCTAATCACTAGCTGACAACTACTGTGCTAATCGCTAGCTGACAACTGATGCATTACTCACTGACAGCTAGCGTGCTATAATGCTACCCGAAAACGTGTGCTCTAATGTTAGCTAACTATTGATGCACTCATCCCTGGCTGACAACTAGTGTGCTAATCGCTAGTTGACAACTGGTGCATTACTCACTGACAGCTGGCGTGTTATATTGCTAGCTGCAAATTGGTGCTCTAATGTTAGCTAACTATTGGTGCACTCATCGCTGGCTGACAACTAGTGTGCTAATCGCTAGTTGACAACTGGTGCATTACTCACTGACAGCTGGCGCGTTATATTGCTAGCTGCAAATTGGTGCTCTGTTAGCTAACTATTGGTGCACTCATCGCTGGTTGACAACTACTGTGCTTATCGCTGGTTGACAACTACCATGCTAATCGCTGGTTGACAACTGCTGTGCTAATCGCTAGCTGACAACTGGTGCATTACTCACTGACAGCTGGCGCGTTATATTGCTAGCTGCAAATTGGTGCTCTAATGTTAGCTAACTATTGGTGCACTCATCGCTGGCTGACAACTAGTGTGCTAATCGCTAGTTGACAACTGGTGCATTACTCACTGACAGCTGGCGCGTTATATTGCTAGCTGCAAATTGGTGCTCTAATGTTAGCTAACTATTGGTGCACTCATCGCTGGTTGACAACTACCGTGCTTATCGCTAGCTGACAACTGGTGCATTACTCACTGACAGCTGAAAATGTGTGCTCTAATGTTAGCTAACTATTAGTGCACTCATCCCTGGCTGACAACTAGTGTGCTAATCGCTATTTGACAGATGCGCTAATCGCCAGTTGAAAACTGCTGTATTACTCACTGACAGCTGGCGCGTTATATTGGTAGCTGCAAATGTATGCTCTAATGTTAGCTAACTTTTGGTGCACTCATCGCTGGTTGACAACTACCGTGCTAATCGCTAGCTGACAACTACTGTGCTAATCGCTAGCTGACAACTGGTGCGTTACTCACTGACACAGTGCTATAATGTGAGCTCTAAATGTGTGCTCTAATGTTAGCTAACTTGGTGCACTCATCCCTGGCTGACAACTAGTGTGCTAATCGCTAGTTGACATATGCGCTAATCGCCAGCTGGCAACTGGCGCATTACCTGCTAGCTGAAAACTGATGCTGTAATCGCTAACTAACTTTTGGTGCACTCATCGCAATCTGACAATTATTCTGATAATTGCTAATTGACAACTGCACGCCAATTGCTAGCTGACACCTGGCGCATTACTCGCTAGCTAACAGCTAGTATGCTAATCGCTAGCTGAAAACTGGATCTCTAATCGCTAGTCAACTATTGGTGCTCTCATCGCTGGCTGCCAGCTGTCGTGTTAATTGCTGGTGTGCAAGGTCCAGTGAAGTAGGGTGGCCATGTCACTGCCATTTTAAAAGGACATTGTTCAAGTGTATTTAAATATATTAAAATTAGTGGAAAAACTGCATGAGTAATGAATAAAATGTATCATAAAAAAATGTTATTCCACCAAAAATTTCCCGACACCCCTGCAGTATGTCTGCGGATCCCCAGTCTAAGACTTCTGTTGGTTTTTGTGTCTGAAAGTCCTACTTGACTGTTTTGAACGCAGGTCGCAGACGTCGCCAACAATCACGACGTCGTGGAGGTTACCTTCACGGAGTTGATGAGCGCCTTGATTCCGATGCAGGAGACGCCGCAGACGACGCTGCAGATGGACAACACCCTGTGGTGCTTGTCGTAGAAGCGAGTCCCCCACGTGGCGCCGTCCGCCGCGGCGCCGTGCTGCGGCTCGCCTGACCCTGGGACGGTGTTCAGCGGCGTGTCCTCGTCCACCGTCACGCACGCGTCAGGTGAGTCCGGCATGTCTGCAACGACACCAGTGACTCTTAAAAAGCTTGCTTCATGGCTTTCACTTTAGCCTTAACGCCCCCTCAGCCTACTCAGTGGCCTAGTGGTTAGAGTGTCCGCCCTGGGATCGGTAGGCCGTGAGTTCAAACCCCGGCCGAGTCATACCAAAGACTATAAAAATGGGACCCATGACCTCCCTGCTTGGCACTCATCATCAAGGGTTGGAATTGGGGGTTAAATCACCAAAAATGATTCCCGGGCGCGGCCACCGCTGCTGCCCACTGCTCCCCTCACCTCCCAGGGGGTGATCAAGGGTGATGGGTCAAATGCAGAGAATAATTTCGCCACACCTAGTGTGTGTGTGACAATCATTGGTACTTTAACTTTAACTTTAACTCTTGTGGGGTATTTGCACTCCCAAGTTGGTCATGATGCTGCACAATGAGTGTGTCTCCATGGCAACAGCATCACTGTAAAGGAGGCGACAGCAGCCCATTTAAAGTTACATGTTGTGAAACTTCTTAGTCATGCTGGGACCATTCCTTCCATGCGAAGTACACACAATTTGTGGAATAATGTGACTTTCACTTTGTGTTGTGATTGTGTGTCCTCTACAAAGGACAAGTGTAGTGACGTTCAATCCTTAGAACAGCTGCTTTTCACTTGTTTGTTGTTTCAACTCTTCACCTGTGGGAATTCTGCCATGTTGACCTTTTGCTGTACTTGGATTCCCTCCTTCCTATTGGCCAACACGTTCGGCTTTTAACCGGCACAAAGACCGTTATTAGCTATAACCTAAAAAGTCGCACACCACTCGGGTGTGCTTATTTGTCTTATGACACGTGCTTATTATATTTGTGTCCAAAAGGGAGCAGGAAGAAGCCGAGTTTATTTCATCCATGTTCCCTTCTCCCTGTCTGTTAATTAGACTTCATTCACAGCACATCATTGACATGTTACAATATTTAATTTGCTTTCATTTTCTCATTTAAAGTTTGCTCACTTGCTTTATTTCTTTTCATAATTCAAGACAGAAGAATAGAGAATAAGGAGATGATGAAGGAAATGTGTTGATACTACTTTTTTTTTTAAATTGGTGAAAAAGAAAAATAACAGTAATTTGTGCACTGTAAAAGGAAAACTAAGAAAAAATGTAAAATAAGGAAATTAAATATTAAAGAATGTATATATATTTAAGATAAAATGAGTCAGAATAATTATAGACATCTATATAAATAAATAGACAGTGATTTAAAAAAAAAGGTGCTAATATTAGTTTAAAAATTGGCAATAGTCTGTGTAACATTAGAAGGAAATAAAGTAAAATGAGGAGTAAAAAAAAGAATATAATTATTTTAAATATATAAAATAAAATAAGTTGGATGGATGGATGAAAGTTAAGAGTAATTAAAGAACTAAGTATAGTGATGAAGAAAAATGTATTTTAAAATTGAGATACTAATAAGCAAATATTAGTTTAAAAATGACAGGAGCATGTTCACTGTTAAAATGAAAAAGAAGAAAGTGAAATGAGGAAAAAAAATAATTTTGTATATTTAATAATTTAGAATACATGAATAAATTGATAGTGACAAGGGAAACGGTGTTGGAAAAAATTATACACTAATAATCAGAGTAATTAAAGAATGGGGTATGGCTAATGAATGATACCCTTGTGGGTATCATCTGATGGCTACTGCACTGTATGTGGACTTTGATAAAAACTGATGCACTTTATATACTTCTGCACTTTAAATGAAGCTGCTAAAATACTCTATCTAGACTGCCCACTGATTTGTAATTCACATACCCTCTATGTATTGTACTTGTATTTTAAATTGTTGATCATTATGTCATTTTAATATTGTTGTGTATTTTCAATCCTGTGTAATTTTATTGTGGATGTTTAGATGCACCATAAAAGGACTACAGATGGAAATTAGCATGGTGCTACATCTGGTGCAGCCATCTTCTTAATGTAACTGCACATTGTCCTTCATACAAACAAATACAAACAAACAAATTAAGTAAAAAAAATAAATAAAAAGTGATGAAGAAAAGGTGTTTTGAAATTAAAATGCTAATAAGAAAATATTAGTTTAAAAAATGACAGTAGCATGTTCACTGTTAAAATGATTTAAAGAAAAAATGTGTAAAAATAATTTTTTTTGATAATTTAAGAATTTTGTATACCTTAATAAATTGATAGTGATGTTGGAAAATACTAAATATTAATAAGCAAATATTCGTTTAAAATGACAGTGGCTTGTGTACTGAAAGGGGAAATTAAGAAAAGTGTAAATGAGTAATAAAAGAATAGAAATAACTATACACATTAAAAAATACTATAAGATGAAACAAGTTAGAACAATTAAAGAAATTTGTCAAATTAAATAGACAGTGATAAAGGAAAATATGCAAATATTTGTGCACCATTAAAAAGGAAATAAACAAAGGTGTAAAATTAGGAATAAAAGATTAATATAATTATAGAAAATGTAAAATATATAAGATAAAATAAGTTGGACTCATCAAAGAATTGAGTATAAATAAATAGATAGTGATGAAGGAAAAGGTGTTTTAAAATTAAGATACTAATAAGTAATTATTAGTTTGAAAAATTATAATAGCTTGTGCACTGGTGAAGGGAAATAGAAAAAGTGTAAAATGAGGAAAAATACAAAAATAAAATAAGTTATATTAATTAAATAATTTAATAAACATGGATAATTTGATTGTGATGAAGGAAAATGTGTAAAATACAATAAAAATGCAACACTGATAAACAAAGTGACAGTAGCTTGTGCACTGGTAAATGTGAATCAAGAAAAAAGTGTAAAAAGGGGAAACAAATACAAAATAAAATAAGTTAAACATAATCCAATGATTTAGTATAAATTAATAGATAGTGATGAAGGAAAAGGTGTTGAAAAAAATAAAATCCTAATAGGCAAATATTAATTTAAAAAAATTAAAGTAGCTGGTGCATTGTTAAAGTGAAATAAAGAAAACTTGTACAATGAAAAAAGAATGAATACGTTTGAATAATTAAAACCACTGACAAATAGATGGTGATGAAAGAAAACATGTTTTGAAAAATAAAGCACATTAGTTTAAGTAGATTGTGCACTGTTATAAAATAAAGAAAACGTGTCAAATGAGGGAACAAATAAAATAAGTTAGAATACATGAATGAATAGGTAATGAAGGAAAAGGTGTTTGAAAAAAATAAAATACTAATGTCTAAATCTTAATTTAAAAATGACAGTTGCTTGTGCACTGATAAAATGAAATAAAAAGAAAGTGATAAATGTAAAATAAGTTGGAATAATTAAAGAATGCAGCATCAATAGATAGATATTGATGAAGGAAAATGTTTTGGTGGAAAAAACACTGAGAAAATATTAGTTAAAAAACTGACAGAAAACTTGTGTCCTGTTAAAGTTGAATCAAGAAACAAGTGTAAAAGAGGGAAATAAAAAACAAATACGAGCAACTAAGTTAGAATAGTTAAAGAATGAAGGAAGCCACAGTGAAAGCAGCGTGTCTGGACATGCTGCAGGGAAGCAACTTCTGCTTCACTTTGCTCAGCACTTTGATGGATTTCAACACTTAAACGTACACCGAAACGCTTCGGTGGCGCAACACGTGGCGGCATTGAAGGCCCCTAAATGGCCGACAAACCAGTCATCTTCCAAAAGGACAAGACCAAATTATCAAGAGCCTGCTTCAGGCGTGGATAGTGGACGTCAAAACACAGCAGGCGTGTTAATCATTCAACCAAAGAATTCCTTTGTGCTTCACACTCTTCTTGACAACCATCCAGTCTTACCTTGACTTCTTCCTTTATGTTCTCTTCTTGTCGTGTTTCCTCAACAAGATGATCAGCGGGTGTAATAAAGAAAAAAACAATATTTCACTTGAAGGAGATGGCAGCAGCGTTCTAGTCGGCGCCTACAGACGTCCTCGCGAAACCGAAACTTCTGTTCCAAGTTGAGAGCAGCGACTGAAACGCCCCTTTACTGGATGCTTCCTTGTGGTCGTGCTCCCTCACACTCGTCACACTTGACTGGGGACTTCCTCTCCGTCCAGCAGGTCACACGGAACTCCCACACCCCCTTACACATTCCATAGGTGTGTCACATGACTCATCCCGCACCAGGGTGAAGCAAATTCCGGTCTGCCTCGTTTCCGCGCTGGAATTGTAAACACACGTCACTGTCTTGAATTGAGCAATTTGTTTTATTTAAACGTCGGCATTCCCCTGCCGTCGCCTCCATTGTTTGTTTGTGTCACAGGCCTTGGTTAATTTGGGGCCCCAAGCTAAATTTTATTTGGATAACGGAAGAGAAATTTGGGATTATATTATGGCCGGTGATGGAGCAGGAAGGTGCGAGGCATCAATCAATCAATCAATGTTTATTTGTATAGCCCTAAATCACAATTGTCTCAATGGGCTGCACAAGCCACAACAACATCCTCGGTTCAGAGCCCACATAAGGGCAAGGAAAAACTCACAACCCAGTGGGATGTCAATATGAATGACTAAGAGAAACCTTGGAGAGGACCGCAGATGTGGAGACCGGATGCAATGGACGTCGAGTGGGTCTAGCATAATATTGTGAAAGTCCAGTCCATAGTGGATCTAACATAATAGTGAGAGTCCAGTCCATAGTGGGGCCAGCAGGAGACAATCCCGAGCGGAGGCGGGTCCCCAACCGATGCACAGGCGAGCGGTCCACCCCGGGTCCCGACTCTGGACAACCAGCATAAGTATGCGGTACAATTTCTTAAGAAGTCTCCTGTCATTTACTCATTGACAATATTTTTTAGACGAATTGGGGCCCCAAACGGACTATTAGAGAGGCGCGGCCCCTGTTTATGTGCGCCGTGCTGGCATACAACAACAAAGCAAGATGTTTCGTCACACCAATATAGCAAAATATTGTAGAACATTTCCACAGTCCAATCCTCCACACAGCAACACTTGTAAATACTCTGTATATAGTATCATCTTATTACTTTCATTATATAACCTGTTTTATTCATTAGTATTTTTTGTATTAAATGTATTTATTATTTGCCTTTTTACTTTTGTCTCATCTTTTTTTTCTGTTCTTTTTTTTTTTTTACTCTTTCAGTCCATTTTGACTTACTTGTGTCCTGTCTATTCTGTATCCTGTTTTACTTTGTAGGGTTCCTGGAAATCAGTATGAACGAGTGTCCTTAATTGAACAACATTGCAGTTCAAAACAGCACATTTATATACAAAAAGTATGTTTACATGTAGATTTTATGCTGCCACACGTGAATTTGGAGTGAATAAAATCCAAGTATGTAAAGTAGAACAAACTAACCTCAAATACAAATGTGTTGCATTGTTATTCAGTATTTTATTTTCAATATTTAAAACAAAAAAAAGTTTCAACCTTTGCAGCAACCGCAAAAACAATACATTCTGCTTCTACGTCATTGTAGTCCCGCCTTAATCCCCGTTGCATTTATCAGGTCACTTTCATTTTACACAAAAGTCAGGATGAACACGGAAGTAACTCAATAATTAATATACTAAACATAATATGCTTCAAACTTAAAAAAAAACATTTACCTTTGCATCAGCGTTGTTGATTTGCTTAGACATGCTGAACTATACGTCATCGTTGTCCCGCCCTAATCCCCCATTGCACCAATCAGGACGCTTCGAGGCAAAATAGGCAGAATATACACGGAAGTAACAATAATTCATATTATTTATAATAAAATATGCTTCAAACACTTAAAAAAAAAAGTTTTACCCTTGCAGCAGCTTTGCTGACTTATTTAGAACATGGATGTGTTTACGTCTCGTAGTCCCGCCCTAATGCCCCATTGCACCAATCAGGACGCTTTGAGGCAAAATAAACACGGAAGTGACTCAATAATGAATATACTTTCATCCATCCATTTCCTACCGCTTGTCCCTTTCGGGGTCACGGGGGGTGCTGGAGCCGAATATACTTAAAACAAAACTTACCTTTTTCAGCAGCGTTGTTGATTTAGAACTTTTTTTTTTTTTTAATTTAAAAGAAAAGTTGTAACTTCACGAGGAAAAATTCGTAATTTAACGAGGATAAAGCAAAAATGAGAAAATGATGCTAATACTGCAAGGACAAAAGTATCCGTTTAACGGGATTGAAGTTGAACTATGGCGAAATAATCGGAATTTTACGATGGAAAAGTTGCCATTTTGTGTCGTACTATTGCGAAAATGTTTCAACATTTTTTTACTAAAAAAGAATTGACATCTTTACTGGAGTAATATTTCAATGTTGTATTACGTACTGATGAATATCATGTTGAAATATTAAAGTGTTGATTTAGAACAGGGGTAGAGAACCTATGGCTCTCGAGCCAGATGTGGCTCTTTTGATGACTGCATCTGGCTCTCAGATAAATCTTAGCTGACATTGCTTAACATAAGTAAGGAATAATTCCGCTGGTAATCACAGTGTTAAAAATAACGTTCAAAATATAAAACATTCTCATGCATTTTAATCCATCCATCTTTTTTCTACCGCACCTGTTCAAGAAGTTAATGGTAAGAAGTATTTTATTTGTTATTGGTTAGCTTCAGAATAACAATGTTATTAAAAATAAAAAGAGACTTATTATATTATTATATCTTAGTGTCTTAATGAAATTAAACAATGGATGTCCGCTAACTTCTTGCAACTCAACGCCAAGAAAACGGAAATGCTGATTATCGGTCCTGCTAAACACCGACATTTATTTAATAATACCACCTTAACATTTGACAACCAAACAATTACACAAGGCGAATCAGTAAAGAATCTGGGTATTATCTTCCACCCAACTCTCTCCTTTGAGTCACACATTAAGAGTGTTACTAAAACGGCCTTCTTTCATCTCCGTAATATCGCTAAAATTCGTTCTATTTTATCCACTAGCGACGCTGAGATCATTATTCATGCGTTCGTTACGTCTCGTCTCGACTATTGTAACGTATTATTTTCGGGGCTCCCTATGTCTAGCATTAAAAAATTACAGTTGGTACAAAATGCGGCTGCTAGACTTTTGACAAGAACAAGAAAGTTTGATCATATTACGCCTATACTGGCTCACCTGCACTGGCTTCCTGTGCACTTAAGATGTGACTTTAAGGTTTTACTACTTACGTATAAAATACTACACGGTCTAGCTCCGTCCTATCTTGTCGATTGCATTGTACCATATGTCCCGGCAAGAAATCTGCGTTCAAAGAACTCCGGCTTATTAGTGATTCCCAGAGCCCAAAAAAAGTCTGCGGGCTATAGAGCGTTTTCTATTCGGGCTCCAGTACTATGGAATGCCCTCCCGGTAACAATTAGAGATGCTACCTCAGTAGAAGCATTTAAGTCCCATCTTAAAACTCATTTGTATACTCTAGCCTTTAAATAGCCCCCCTGTTGGACCAGTTGATCTGCCGTTTCTTTTCTTTTCTCCTCTGCTCCCCTTTTCCTTGAGGGGGGGGGGCACAGGTCCGGTGGCCATGGATGAAGTGCTGGCTGTCCAGAGTCGGGACCCGGGGTGGACCGCTCGCCTGTGCATCGGCAGGGAACATCTCTGCGCTGCTGACCCGTCTCCGCTCGAGATGGTGTCCTGCTGGCCCCACTATGGACTGGACTCTTACTATTATGTTGGATCCAGTATGGACTGGACTCTCACAATATTATGTCAGACCCACTCGACATCCATTGCTTTCGGTCTCCCCTAGAGGGGGGGGGGGGGGGGGGGGGGGGTTACCCACATATGCGGTCCTCCAAGGTTTCTCATAGTCATTCACATCGACGTCCCACTGGGGTGAGTTTTTCCTTGCCCGTATGTGGGCTTTGTACCGAGGATGTCGTTGTGGCTTGTGCAGCCCTTTGAGACACTTGTGATTTAGGGCTATATAAATAAAGATTGATTGATTGATACTGTAAAAATGTTGGTCTTACTTAAAAATGCACGCATTTAGTTGTATTCAGTGTTAAAAAATATTATATGACTCTCATGGAAATACATTTTAAAATATTTGGCTTCCATGGCTCTCTCAACCAAAAAGGTTTCCGATCCCTGATTTAGAACATGCTCAAACAACACATGGATGACACTACGTCATCGTAGTCCCGCCCTAATACCCCAAATGCACCAATCAGGACGCTTTGAGGCAAAAAAGCGAAGTAAACATGGAAATGACTCTAATTATTATACTTTATAGTACTTTATACTTTATAAAACGTTAAACACTTAAACATTTTAACCTTTACAGCAGCGTTATTGAGGTACTTTGAACAAGCAAAACAACACATGGTTTGCACCGTCATCGTAGTCCCGCCCTAATACACCAATCAGGAAGCTTTGAAGCAAAAAAGGCGGAATAATACGGAAGTGGTGGGAAGGAAAAAGGCTGGAGGAGCGTTTGACACGTCGGCGGTGCTCTTTAAGGTACTAAACACGTTTGAATATGTACTACATTATTTTTTGTCTGCTCCACTGAATATTTGTTAAGCGAATGTCCGTGAATGGCTGCTAATGACCAAGTTGTGCCACACTGGAACAGGAACAATGAATGATACGTTGTCTTACCCTCATCATTGCAGAAAATGGAGGAGGAGGTTTTGGCCACGGAGAGATATGGAAGTGATGAATCCTGGAAGTATTTAGCAAAAGGTGGAGTGATGGAGAGGAGGAGAGATGACAATGAAGCTAAATCAAGAGGAAACTCCATTGTTGGCGTTTTTAAAGTAAGGCAAAACAATTCATAAAATGTCTCTTTAGCATGATGTTTATTAATGTTATTTTTTAATGTAATCAATTGTTGGCTGGTTTAAAGCAAGGGGAAATACTTATTAAATATTAGGGATGTCCGATAATGGCTTTTTGCCGATATCCGATATTGCGATATTGTCCAACTCTTCAATTACCGATACCGATATAAACCGATATATACAGTCGTGGAATTAACATTTCTGGGGCTGAGGTTGCTGAGGTAGTTAAAAAGCTCCTCGGTGGCAAGGCCCCGGGGGTGGATGAGATCCGCCCGGAGTTCCTTAAGGCTCTGGATGCTGTAGGGCTGTCTTGGTTGACAAGACTCTGCAGCATCGCGTGGACATCGGGGGCAGTACCTCTGGATTGGCAGACCGGGGTGGTGGTTCCTCTCTTTAAAAAGGGGAACCGGAGGGTGTGTTCTAACTATCGTGGGATCACACTCCTCAGCCTTCCCGGTAAGGTCTATTCAGGTGTACTGGAGAGGAGGCTACGCCGGATAGTCGAACCTCGGATTCAGGAGGAACAGTGTGGTTTTCGTCCTGGTCGTGGAACTGTGGACCAGCTCTATACTCTCGGCAGGGTCCTTGAGGGTGCATGGGAGTTTGCCCAACCAGTCTACATGTGCTTTGTGGACTTGGAGAAGGCATTCGACCGTGTCCCTCGGGAAGTCCTGTGGGGAGTGCTCAGAGAGTATGGGGTTTCGGACTGTCTGATTGTGGCGGTCCGCTCCCTGTATGATCAGTGTCAGAGCTTGGTTCGCATTGCCGGCAGTAAGTCGGACACGTTTCCGGTGAGGGTTGGACTCCGCCAAGGCTGCCCTTTGTCACCAATTCTGTTCATAACTTTTATGGACAGAATTTCTAGGCGCAGTCAAGGCGTTGAGGGGATCCGGTTTGGTGGCTGCAGGATTAGGTCTCTGCTTTTTGCAGATGATTTGGTCCTGATGGCTTCATCTGGCCAGGATCTTCAGCTCTCACTGGATCGGTTCGCAGCTGAGTGTGAAGCGACTGGGATGAGAATCAGCACCTCCAAGTCCGAGTCCATGGTTCTCGCCCGGTAAAGGGTGGAGTGCCATCTCCGGGTTGGGGAGGAGATCTTGCCCCAAGTGGAGGAGTTCAAGTACCTTGGAGTCTTGTTCACGAGTGAGGGAAGAGTGGATCGTGAGATCGACAGGCGGATCGGTGCGGCGTCTTCAGTAATGCGGACGCTGTATCGATCCGTTGTGGTGAAGAAGGAGCTGAGCCGGAAGGCAAAGCTCTCAATTTACCGGTCGATCTACGTTCCCATCCTCACCTATGGTCATGAGCTTTGGGTTATGACCGAAAGGACAAGATCACGGGTACAAGCGGCCGAAATGAGTTTCCTCCGCCGGGTGGCGGGGCTCTCCCTTAGAGATAGGGTGAGAAGCTCTGTCATCCGGGGGGAGCTCAAAGTAAAGCCGCTGCTCCTCCACATCGAGAGGAGCCAGATGAGGTGGTTCGGGCATCTGGTCAGGATGCCACCCGAGCGCCTCCCTAAGGAGGTGTTTAGGGCATGTCCGACCGGTAGGAGGCCACGAGGAAGACCCAGGACACGTTGGGAAGACTATGTCTCCCGGCTGGCCTGGGAACGCCTCGGGATCCCCCGGGAGGAGCTGGACGAAGTGGCTGGGGAGAGGGAAGTCTGGGCTTCCCTGCTTAGGCTGCTGCCCCCGCGACCCGACCTCGGATAAGCGGAAGAAGATGGATGGATGGATGGATGGAATTAACACATTATTATGCCTAATTTGGACAACCAGGTATGGTGAAGATAAGGTACTTTTTAAAAATAATAATAAAATAAAATAAGATAAATAAATTAAAAACATTTTCTTGAATAAAAAAGAAAGCAAAACAATATAAAAACAGTTACATAGAAACTAGTAATTAATGAAAATGTGTAAAATTAACTGTTAAAGGTTAGTACTATTAGTGGACCAGCAGCACGCACAATCATGTGTGCTTACGGCCTGTATCCCTTGCAGACTGTATTGATATACAGGTAAAAGCCAGTAAATTAGAATATTTTGAAAAACTTGATTTATTTCAGTAATTGCATTCAGAAGGTGTAACTTGTACATTATATTTATTCATTGCACACAGACTGATGCATTCAAATGTTTATTTCGTTTAATTTTGATGATTTGAAGTGGCAACAAATGAAAATCCAAAATTCCGTGCGTCACAAAATTAGAATATTGTGTAAGGCTAATACAAAAAAGGGATTTTTAGAAATGTTGGCCAACTGAAAAGTATGAAAATGAAAAATATGAGCATGTACAATACTCAATACTTGGTTTGAGCTCCTTTTGCCTCAATTACTGCGTTAATGCGGCGTGGCATGGAGTCGATGAGTTTCTGGCACTGCTCAGGTGTTATGAGAGCCCAGGTTGCTCTGATAGTGGCCTTCAACTCTTCTGCGTTTTTGGGTCTGGCATTCTGCATCTTCCTTTTCACAATACCCCACAGATTTTCTATGGGGCTAAGGTCAGGGGAGTTGGCGGGCCAATTTAGAACAGAAATACCATGGTCCGTAAACCAGGCACAGGTAGATTTTGCGCTGTGTGCAGGCGCCAAGTCCTGTTGAAACTTGAAATCTCCATCTCCATAGAGCAGGTCAGCAGCAGGAAGCATGAAGTGCTCTAAAACTTGCTGGTAGACGGCTGCGTTGACCCTGGATCTCAGGAAACAGAGTGGACCGACATCAGCAGATGACATGGCACCCCAAACCATCACTGATGGTGGAAACTTTACACTAGACTTCAGGCAACGTGGATCCTGTGCCTCTCCTGTCTTCCTCCAGACTCTGGGACCTCGATTTCCAAAGGAAATGCAAAATTTGCATGGTTGGGTGATGGTTTGGGGTGCCATGTCATCTGCTGGTGTCGGTCCACTCTGTTTCCTGAGATCCAGGGTCAACGCAGCCGTCTACCAGCAAGTTTTAGAGCACTTCATGCTTCCTGCTGCTGACCTGCTCTATGGAGATGGAGATTTCAAGTTCCAACAGGACTTGGCGCCTGCACACAGCGCAAAATCTACCCGTGCCTGGTTTACGGACCATGGTATTTCTGTTCTAAATTGGCCCGCCAACTCCCCTGACCTTAGCCCCATAGAAAATCTGTGGGGTATTGTGAAAAGGAAGATGCAGAATGCCAGACCCAAAAACGCAGAAGAGTTGAAGGCCACTATCAGAGCAACCTGGGCTCTCATAACACCTGAGCAGTGCCAGAAACTCATCGACTCCATGCCACGCCGCATTAACGCAGTAATTGAGGCAAAAGGAGCTCCAACCAAGTATTGAGTATTGTACATGCTCATATTTTTCATTTTCATACTTTTCAGTTGGCCAACATTTCTAAAAATCCCTTTTTTGTATTAGCCTTAAGTAATATTCTAATTTTGTGACACACGGAATTTTGGATTTTCGTTTGTTGCCACTTCAAATCATCAAAATTAAATGAAATAAACATTTGAATGCATCAGTCTGTGTGCAATGAATAAATATAATGTACAAGTTACACCTTTTGAATGCAATTACTGAAATAAATCAAGTTTTTTAAAAATATTCTAATTTACTGGCTTTTACCTGTATATTGATATATAATGTAGGAACCAGAATATTAATAACAGAAAGAAACAACCCTTTTGTGTGAATGAGTGTAAATGGGGGAGGAAGGTTGTTTGGGTTGGTGCACTAATTGTAAGTGTATCTTGTGTTTTTTATGTTGATTTAATTAAAAACAAAAACAAAAAAAAACGATACCGATAATAAAAAAACCGATACCGATATTACATTTTAACGCTATTATCGGACATCTATATTAAATATTCATCTCTACAGCATGATAGTGTTCTGTCGCAATGATTTACTTAACGCTACTGAGCATTCGTGCACATGCGCATCCGCGCTACACGTTTTTTCAACTTTCCTCGTGTCAATAACGAGTTACCTTTGTCACTGGCGCTACGAGTAAATAATTATTTTGAAGTATATTTCTGTTATAGTGTCTTCTGACCAGTAAGCATGGAGACAATTACAGCGTCAGGAAGTTTACATTGACGCTAATAATGGTACCTATTACAATTTCATAAAGGGGCCCTCACCCTAAATCTAACGTCACCTCCCCACACTCGGTATGTTTACACCGGGGGTTGGCCCCCCTATGGCTCTAGAGCAGAGGTCGGCAACCCAAAATGTTGAAAGAGCCATATTGGACCAAAAATACAAAAAACAAATCTGTCTGGAGCCGCAAAAAATAAAAAGCCGTATATAAGTCTTGTAATGAAGGCAACGCATGATGTAAAGTGTCTATATTAGCTATAATAGCCTACTATCAAAATGACATTGTGTCGCAGGCTGGAGCAAATCTTCATTGACAGAAATGTTGAAATGTAATATTTATTCAAAACATTTTTACAACATTAGAAACCATTAGTAAATCAGAGGCTACTCAGAAGGTGAGATAACTCCTGCAAATTACTGGCTTTTAATGGCGATGTGCGTGTCCAAGTTAAAGGAAACGGCAGGCTGCATCTATCCCCGCGCACACAAATGACGAAAAAGTCACATTTGGACTGAAGTCACATTTAAAAAGATCAGATTCCAACCTGATTCAGGACTACCTTCTGATTTGATCTGATGCGAAAAGATCAGATTTCAAGCACTTTGGAGCATTAAGTTAAGACTGGCAAAAAAAATCTGATCTGTGTAATTTGAGGGCAAAAAAAATAATCAGATTTGGTTTGCAGTGTAAACGGGGCCCAAAAAACCCAGGCCATGATCATGTGGCTTCCCCCAGTGGTTGTGGCCCTGAACAACACCATTAAGTGTTTATGTCACCGGTCGGCCCTGGCATGTTGTTTATTAAGAATGATTAATATGTCATTTTAAATTACATCCAGAGCATCTTTCTGCCTCAAGGCTACCCAGAGAGCGTGAGCGGGGACTACCTGCAGTACCAGTTTTGGGATACAGTGCAGGTACGGTATTAAGAGTAATAAAAGGAGTATAGCTCATCAGCACTGTGGGAAAAAAAAAAAAAAAATTGTTTTCTATAATGGTTTTCCATGAAGTTGTCTATATGCATATCATGTACTTCATATAGATTTTTTTGTGGCCTGATGTAGGGATTCAGGTTGGTGCTTCATTTTGGTACTTTAGAAGTATTATATATACGGTATATAGAGGGAGCTATAGCTATTCTCGCGCTTAATTTATTTTTTTCACTGTGCTGATGAGCACATTATAATGGTTGTCCACACATTTTGTTATTGCTTTATTTTTGAAGTTGTTCTTGATGTATTATATCACTTGATTGACCACAGATGTGACTATTTAAGTGCGTCACTTCCTGTTGAGAATTGCACACTGACGAAGACATTGTCGAAACCGTTCTGTGTTTTGTAGCGCCTGCTTTAAGTACACATTTTGCCGTGCACCTCTTTATTTTTGTTTTTTTGGAGCGTGCGTGTGTTTTTCCCCTATATTTTGTACCACGGTATCAAGAGGACATAACCAAAGCATCAACATCTTTGAAAATCCCCAGGCCTTCTCCAGCTCTCTAACGGGGACTCTGGCCACTCAGGCGTCGCTTAAAGGCGTCGGGGTTGGAAACCAGGAAGCAACAGTGGCTGCAGCCACCGTCACCTGGTTGTTAAGAGGTGACACCTGGATGCTTTATTTTATATGTTGACAGCCGGTGTTACTAACGTGTTTCTTCTTCAGATGGAACCAGCATGCTGGGAAGGATCCTCTTCGCCTGGCTGAAAGGGTAAACTCTGCCAATAATGAAGAGTGTTAAGGTCTAAAAAGCCAAACGTTTATCTTCTACCACTGTTGTTTTGTGTCTTTATCCCAGGAACAAGTTAGACTCTGATGCAAAGAAATGGAGGTATGTGAAATGTGGACATTTTGTTTATTTCTCTGAATAATCCCGATGTTTGTCAAGGCTTTTTGCAGACGTTCTCAACGATATCGCCATGTTCATGGAAATACTAGCACCGTATTTCCCGGCTTGGTTCACCTTGATAGTGTGCACATCAGGCATATTCAAGGTAAACACAACAGAACTCCTGGAGGTAGGGCTGGGCCGATAAAACGATATCAATATGTATGGGGGTCGACACATAATCGATACCAATATAAAACGTTCGATTAGGGCTGGGCGATATGGCCTTTTTTTAATATCTCAATATTTTTAGGCCATGTCACGATACACGATATATATCTCGATATTTTGCCTTAGCCTTGAATGAACACTTGATGCATATAATCACAGCTGTATGATGATTCTATGTGTCTACATTAAAACATTCTTCTTCATACTGCATTAATATATGCTCATTTTAAACTTTCATGCAGAGAGGGAAATCACAACTAAGTCAATTTAGCAAAAGTGTATTTATTAAACAGTTATTAAGCAGTGGCACAAACATTCATGTCATTTCAAAACAGAAAGTGCAAGATTGTCAGAGACATTTTAAAACAAGCTTTGAGTTCACTTTTGTGCATGATGTCATAAAGATGACATATCAAAACAACACTAAATTAAAGTGCACTTTTTGTACAGAACGCCACTACAATAGTTTAAAACAAATAAAGTGTACTTTTGTGCATGATGTCACACAAGATATTTCAATAACTGTCAAATAAAATGAGCTGCATAATAGAAAATCAAATAGTGTATGTCCTTCACTATGTGGTAGGTTACTGCGGACGTTATCTCTTTCTGTTGTTGACTATTTTTTTCATACGGTGTTGATATGGAAATGGTTGCCTCGGCATTTTTTTGTTGTGGCACCAAACGGAGATGTTGACATGCGGAGTAAACACTCTTCATTCTCTAGCAGGTGACTTTTCACATGATGCTACATATTAGCAGTAATGCTACTTTCTGTAGCAATGCTTTTGCCCCACACTTGACAAATTACGTTGTCTGTTCGGCATCTTACCACTTGAAGCCAAACCACCGCCAGACGATGAACCCCCTGCTGTTTTTCTTGGGAATTAATTCTTCCTTCAATTGTTACCAGATTCGCACTTTCTTTCTCTCGTATTACCACTGCATCGTTAGCATCACAGCTAACTTTACCCATACCGCTACCTCTCTGCTCCGCGAGGGCCTATACGTATGTGACGTATGTAAGAAGGTGCGCTTGTTTTATGTCTGTGAGAAGGAGAGACGACAAAGAGTGAGAAGAGCCTGTAGTGTAATGCCCGGAGCTAAAAGCAACTGCGTGAGAACGTATACTCGAATATCACGATATAGTCATTTTCTATATCGCACAGAGACAAACCCGCGATATATCGCGTATATCGATATATCGCCCAGCCCTACGTTTGATACATATTTATATTTTTAGTCGGAATAAACAAGAAATTATGAAGCAAGATTTGTTGCATGAGGTCACTTGTGCTCTGGGAACCCAGCAAACAGGAAGTGTCACTGAGCAATGGGAGTGACACGCTATCAGCCAATCAGATAACAGTATCAACTTCCAGTTGCGCCGTCTTTCTGTCTCGCTGTGGATTCTCTGTAATATCTTGATATATCCACTCAATAACAGAAACCTAACTTTTAGTTGTGTTGGTTTTAATTCAGACGGTGCGGCAACATGCTGACACTTCCAATATGTCCGTTTTAAAGAGAAGCTTCCCCAACTACTCTGAAGTGTTCAATAACTTATACTCTACAGCCATCTAGTGTCTCGAAACTGCAAGTATCTTCAAATTTACTGCAATTATTTTACCACCTGGCTACCAGACTCCTTCTCCACTGATAAATAGCACCCTTGGTAAGTTGGATATTTTATTACTGTATTTATCGGCAGGCTTAAATAAGTCATTAAAAATATTAATAATTATCGTTATCGATCAATCTAAAAAACAGATATCGTGATACAGTTTTCAGCCATATCGCCCAGCCCTAACAGGAGGTACTTGTTTTACGTAGTTTCACGGTTATGACACTCTTCTGTGGTTTATTAGTACTGTAGGAAAATAATTACAAATACAGTTGTACCTCAGCTTACCAGTTTTTCAGGATAAGAGCTGTCTCTTGTCTAATTCCATTAATCCATTTTCTACCGCTTATTCCCTTCGGGGTCGCGGGGGGCGCTGGAGCCTATCCCAGCTACAATTGGGCGGAAGGCGGGGTACACCCTGGACAAGTCACCACCTCATCGCAGGGCCAACACAGATAGACAGACTACATTCACACTCACATCCACACACTAGGGCCAATTTAGTGTTGCCAATAAACCTATCCCCAGGTGCATGTCTTCGGAGGTGGGAGGAAGCCGGAGTACCCGGAGGGAACCCACGCAGTCACGGGGAGAACATGCAAACTCCACACAGAAAGATCCCGAGCCCGGGAATGAACCCCAGACTACTCAGGACCTTCGTATTCTTATGCTTTATTAGACTGCAAGCAAAAACTTAGGTTATGAGCCTCCCCACTGCCAGTTAACGTAGTGAATGTCACAGGGAACCCCGTAAGATTCGACCTAAACATCCGGTCTTACTCGCTAGCATTAACTTGTGGCTAGAAATCGACATAACTTTGTTTTTTCAAGCATGGGAAGGAGGAAAGTGAGTGTGAAGGACCGTGCTAAGAAGAAGTGGGCGATATTTATTGAATTAAAGTAAGAAATGATCAAAAACATGACAAAGCGTGCCTCAGTTTGAGACCAGGAAAAAAAATCAAGCAACAATAAGCACGAGAATGAGTCGATAACACCAGCCAGAATAATATCCAAACCAAGGGTGTCTAAACTACGGCCCGCCTGCGAGACGGCACAAGTTCAATAAGCAATATGGCCGGGAGCGATGTATTCATATTAAATACAAAAAGTCAGCGGTCTGTTGGCTGCCATTTTGTCGCCATTTGGTGGCCAACGGAAGTAACTCAACCATTAATCAGAATCAGAAATACTTTATTAATCCCCGAGGGGGAAATTTAAATTTTTTACACATGTGAGGAAACAGTACAGCATTTACTTGTATGACCCAGTCTAAACAGGTTTCCCTAGTCATGGTGCAAAACAAATTCAACCAACCCAAAAAGTCAACACACACAGTCGCACATAGCACAACCGGCTCATTGAACTTTTTAGATATTATAAAAAATGTCCAATCAACATAAAAATATATACATATTACAAGGCATGATGGGAAAAATACAAAACACTCTCTCCACACTTATCCATGTTTGGTGCATTTTAGCTGCTTGATGTTTATGATTGATTAAAAAACCTTAAGGAGGTTGTCATGGAAGTAAAAAAAAAAGGTAGGAGTTGAACTTTCACATACTCTTAATAGCCAATTATAATGATTAATTATATATTCATTATATTATTATAATACTAATATGTATAGGCTTTATATATATATATATATATATATATATATATATATATATATATATATATATATATATACAGGTAAAAGCCAGTAAATTAGAATATTTTGAAAAACTTGATTTATTTCAGTAATTGCATTCAAAAGGTGTAACTTGTACATTATATTTATTCATTGCACACAGACTGATGCATTCAAATGTTTATTTCATTTAATTTTGATGATTTGAAGTGGCAACAAATGAAAATCCAAAATTCCGTGTGTCACAAAATTAGAATATTGTGTAAGGGTTAAATTTTGAAGACACCTAGTACCACAAACTAATCAGCTGATTAACTCAAAACACCTGCAAAGGGCTTTAAATGGTCTCTCAGTCCAGTTCTGAAGCCTACACAAACATGGGGAAGACTTCAGATTTGACAGCTGTCCAAAAGGCAACCATCGACACATTGCACAAGGAGGGAAAGACACAAAAGGTTATTGCTGAAGAGGCTGGCTGTTCTCAGAGCTCTGTGTCCAAACACATTAATGGAGAGGCAAAGGGAAGGAAAAACTGGTCAGAAAAAGTGTACAAGCGATAGGGATCACCGCGCCCTGGTCAAGATTGTGAAAAAAAACCCATTCAAAAATGTGGGGGAGATTCAGAAGGAGTGGACAGCTGCTGGAGTCAGTGCTTCAAGATCCACCACCAAGAGACGCTTGAAAGACATGGGTTTCAACTGCCGCATACCTCGTGTCAAGCCACTGTTGACCAAGAAACAGCGCGAAAAGCGTCTCACCTGGGCTAAGGAAAAAAAGAGCTGGACTGCTGCTGAGTGGTCCAAAGTCATGTTTTCTGACGAAAGCAAATTTTGCATTTCCTTTGGAAATCGAGGTCCCAGAGTCTGGAGGAAGACAGGAGAGGCACAGGATCCACGTTGCCTGAAGTCTAGTGTAAAGTTTCCACCATCAGTGATGGTTTGGGGTGCCATGTCATCTGCTGGTGTCGGTCCACTCTGTTTCCTGAGATCCAGGGTCAACGCAGCCGTCTACCAGCAAGTTTTAGAGCACTTCATGCTTCCTGCTGCTGACCTGCTCTATGGAGATGGAGATTTCAAGTTCCAACAGGACTTGGCGCCTGCACACAGCGCAAAATCTACCCGTGCCTGGTTTACGGACCATGGTATTTCTGTTCTAAATTGGCCCGCCAACTCCCCTGACCTTAGCCCCATAGAAAATCTGTGGGGTATTGTGAAAAGGAAGATGCAGAATGCCAGACCCAAAAACGCAGAAGAGTTGAAGGCCACTATCAGAGCAACCTGGGCTCTCATAACACCTGAGCAGTGCCAGAAACTCATCGACTCCATGCCACGCCGCATTAACGCAGTAATTGAGGCAAAAGGAGCTCCAACCAAGTATTGAGTATTGTACATGCTCATATTTTTCATTTTCATACTTTTCAGTTGGCCAACATTTCTAAAAATCCCTTTTTTGTATTAGCCTTAAGTAATATTCTAATTTTGTGACACACGGAATTTTGGATTTTCATTTGTTGCCACTTCAAATCATCAAAATTAAATGAAATAAACATTTGAATGCATCAGTCTGTGTGCAATGAATAAATATAATGTACAAGTTACACCTTTTGAATGCAATTACTGAAATAAATCAAGTTTTTCAAAATATTCTAATTTACTGGCTTTTACCTATATATATATATATATATATATATATATGTGTGTATGTGTATATGTATGTATATATATGTATATACGTGTATATATATATATATGTATATACTGTATATATATATATATATGTGTGTGTATATATATATGTGTGTGTATATATATGTATATACTGTATATATATATAAGTGTATACATATATATGTGTGTATGTATATGTGTGTGTGTGTATATATATATATATATATATATATATATATATATATATATATATATATACCGTATATTACCAAATAGTAGCCCGGGCGTTTATTTCACAAAATGGGGTCAGACCCCGGGCGGCTATTAGGACATGGGCGGTTATTTGCACAAGGGCGTTTATTTGGTAATATACGGTATATATATAAGGGGGCTGTTGATGCTGTATTTGACGAAGAAGCAGCTGGTAGGAAATATTCAAGGTAAATATTGTACATATTATCATCACATTACTTCACAAATCTACTGTAGTTGTTTTTAGTACATGTCATTGTATTGTTCTTATACAATATTTCTTATCAAAAAGGTTGTTTTCCTTTTTCAAAGGCATGTTACATTTTAAAATGGTGTTTTGGGGGCATAGCACCGATTAATTTGAATTGATTTCAATAAGAGACGCTGTTTCACAATACTCGTTTTTCAAGGTAGGAGCTCCAATTAAAGTCGTATCCCGAAGTACGACTGTAGCTACTCGACTTACATCGTCGTCATAGGAACGCAACTCGTACGTGACCGAGCACCCCCTGTAGTCCATAAAATAGCTAAGGCTGCTGTACAGTACAATTGGAAAAATCGATATTAGTTATAAGATTCCTGCTCTTTTATCGGACCAGTCTGTGGTTGGCGTAGCGGGCGGAGCCACCAGAGCCTCCTTGACGCTTCACCAGGCTCGCCGGGACAACATGGCCGACATCTCTGCCAAGGACGGCAGTCAGGTAGCCTTTGACTCTTTGCTTGTTTCAAACATCTCCATTGGAATGTGAAGGTTAGCAAAATTTGATTCTGGTGTTTTTGTCACAGGAGACTTTAGTGAATCTGGCAGGACTTCTCTTCAGTTTGATCCTCATCCCGCTCGTCACGGATAATCCCGTGTAAGTAAGTGTTACGTCACGCAGGCATCACTCAGGTACTCTGTGTTAAAATAAGACAAACGTCTCACCCACATGACTGCAATGTATCTCTGGTGTTGGCATGCGGGGGGCGAGATGTCAAATTTGCATAAATTATGCAGATATTGGTGATATCAATTGTGTTTTTGCGGGCTTCACGGTGGCAGAGGGGTTAATGCATCTGCCTCACAATACGAAGGTCCTGAGTAGTCTTGGGTTCAATCCCGGGCTCGGGATCTTTCTGTGTGGAGTTTGCATGTTCTCCCCGTGACTGCGTGGGTTCCCTCCGGGTACTCCGGCTTCCTCCCACCTCCAAAGACATGCACCTGGGGATAAGTTGATTGGCAACACTAAATTGGCCCTAGTGTGTGAATGTGAGTGTGAATGTTGTCCGTCTATCTGTGTTGGCCCTGCGATGAGGTGGCGACTTGTCCAGGGTGTACCCCGCCTTCCGCCCGATTGTAGCTGAGATAGGCTCCAGCGACCCCCGCGACCCCAAAGGGAATAAGCGGTAGAAAATGGATGGATGGAAACGTGCGTTCATGTCCAGAGTCTCCAATTTTTTTTTAATGCATTTTTTATTTTTATTTTATTTTTTTATTTCCCAAAAGTGTTTAATGATAATATCAGAAAATGCAGCTCGTACCTTTGGAAAATAGTATGTAGAGGGGTTTGAAAACTTGCTAAATATAGTGATGAAGTTGTAAAAATGCATTAGCTTGATGCTAATAGACATTGGCATTCGTATTGACATGCTACTGATTAGCATTAGTGAGTTTACATGGCGATTTCAACCCCTCCCAATGTGTTAATGACTTAACTACAATTAAGCGGGAACAAATAGACTAAAAAACAGTTTCTACCCAAGAGCCATTGTAGTATTAAACAGGCCTGAGTGAGCACAATGTGTCCGTCATGTCCTCATGTGTCATGTCTTTTTATTTTTTCGGACTATAATGTGCAATAATGTTATATGTGTATATGTATATATATGCATATGTATGGATATATGCATGTGTGTGGATGTATAAAGATACATATCTTCTTTTTTATCTTTTTTTTACTATTTATATTACTAAATTATTATGATCTGCTCCAATTTCGTTGTTCTTTGAACCTGTTCACTGTAATAATGACAAATAAAACTCTATTCTATTCTAAGATGCACGTTACAATAAAACAGTTGGTGTGCAATGAGTTAAATACTTAAATACAGTATTAACACTTTATATATAAACTAAGGCTGGGGCGGCATGGCGTAGTGGGTAGAGCAACCGTGCCAGAAACCTGAGGGTTGCAGGTTCGCTCCCCGCCTCTTACCATCCAAAAAATCGCTGCCGTTGTGTCCTTGGGCGGGACACTTCACCCTTTGCCCCCGGTGCCACTCACACCGGTGAATTGAATGATGAATGATAGGTGGTGGTCGCAAATTGCAGCCACGCTTCCGTCAGTCTACCCCAGGGCAGCTGTGGCTATGAAAGTAGCTTACCACCACCAGATGTGAATGAATGATGGGTTCTACATGTAAAGCGACTTTGGGTACTTAGAAAAGCGCTATATAAATCCCAGTTATTATTATTATTATTATTATTATTATTATTAAGGCTGGGCGATATGGCCTTTTTTTAATATCGCAATATTTTAAGACCATATCGCGATACTTTGCCTTAGCCTTGAATGAACACTTGATACATATAATCACAGCAGTATGATGATTCTATGTATCTACATTAAAACATTCTTCTTCATACTGCATTAATATATGCTACTTTTAAACTTTCATACAGAGAAGGAAATCACAACTAAAAAAAATCACTATTTTTTTCATACGGTGTTGATCTGGAAATGTTTGCCTCGGCATTTGGATGGTGTGGACGTGTGGCACCAAACGGAGATGTTGACGTGCGAAATAAGCACTCGTCATTGTCTAGCGGGTGACTTTTCAAATGATGCTACATATTAGCAGTGTAGCCAAGTGTCCTGGGTTCGCCTATACAGTGTACTTATCTAATAAAATAATAAACGGGAGACATTAGAGCAGGTTCGGTAGCCACCGCTTCTTTAATGTCAACATCACACACCTCCTTCCACAACCACACACACCCTACGTCACAGCCCTACGGCAACAACTCTGGAGGGACAAAACTCCTCCTCCTTACCTAACACACTACGGTAACTTGGGACACCCTGAACTGTTTATTACAGCAGTAATGCTACTTTTTATAGCAACGCTTTTGCCCCACACTTGACAAATTACGGTTGTCTGTTCGACATATTCCCACTTGAAGCCAAACCACCGCCAGACGATGGACCCCCTGCTGTTTTTCTTGGGAATTAATTATTCCTCCATTTGTTACCAGATTTGCACCTTCTTTCTCTTGTATTACCACTCACACCACTCTGCTAGCATCCCAGCTAACGTTAGCCATGCTGCTACCTCTCTGCTCGGGAAGGACGTATACGTATGTGACGTATGACGTGACAGTATGTGACGTGTGTAAGAAGGAGCGCTTGCTGTCTGTGAGAAGGACAGACAAGAAAGAGTGGGAAGAGCCTGTAGTGTAATGCCCGCAGCCAAAAGCAACTGCGTGAGAACGTATGCTCGATATCACGATATGGTCATTTTCTATATCGCACAGAGACAAACCCGCGATATATCGCATATATCGATATATCGCCCAGCCCTAATATAAACAATACACTACTGCCATCAAACATCTTGGACTTGCAACTTAATGTCAAACTTGCAGACGTTAGTATGATGATAATAAAACATGATATAACCGCCCGAATTCAGCTGAGACTTCAGCACCCACCGCGACCCCAAAAGGGACAAGCGGTAGAAAATGGATGCAGGGATAACAACGGGACAGCAGTTATCATCATCAGCTCATTTTTAAATGTTGCAATAAAAATTACATATCATCAAAATTAGTAATATTTATTAACGCCTACAAGTACTGAAAAAGGGACAAGCGGTAGAAAATGGATGGATGGAAGTACTGAAAAATGGTACCGTTGACTACGGCTAACAATTCCCAGGCACAGGGAATGGGTACCGTATCGGTTTAAATGTGAACGGTACCATCCCTATTTCAGAGTTTACAAAAGTGTCTAACAATACCAGAAAATTCCGCTAGTACCTTTTTGGAAAAGAGTATCTCGAGGGGGTTGAATACTTTCCAGATTTAGCGATGCACTCTCAAAGTTAGCCACACTCATCCCTGATGCTGTGTCTTCTTGTTCTCTGGCAGACTAGTTGCATATGAGGTGTGTTTGGAAGCAAGAGTTGCCGTGCAATTTATGGCGACGACGAGCTGCATTCAGTCCCATTATAATGTGTTTATGTGAAAGGTTGCGTCCAATATAATTGTGACGGGCTGCTACTAAGACTTGTCTCCCCACCCGCCAGACTGACCCTCGGCCTCTTCTTCGCCTTCACGGCCCTGCACCTCTTTGCCAACTACAAGGCCGTCCGCTCCGTTGTCATGGAAACGCTCAATGAGGCGCGGCTCACCATTGTGCTGCAGCAATTCCTCCGAGATGGACGCGTCGCGAGTCCAACGGAGGCTAATAGGAAAGAACCCGTTTTCCTGGGTAATATTATAAATATTTGTGCGATTGTTAATTGTGACAAACATTGCAAGTTTTATTTGTAAACAGACTTTAGGACAGCTGTGCCGATCAAACTCGGTGTAAGGCTTACGGAAGTCATCCAGAGGTAACATCACTCATGTTATACAATTCTGCTTGACGTTGACACTTATTTGATATCATTTCATCTGTGCTTTTTTGTAGCCCAGAGGAGCTCCGTTTGGCCTTGAAGAAAAACAACAAGCCCTTCATTTTGGGCGTCACAAGCGGTACTAAAACACTTTAAAACGCTTGGAATGCATGAGTTAGAGATCACAGATTATCAGCGCCGATATTTGGCATTTTAGTGTATAACGGTATCGGCCTTGTTTTTCTAAACAGCTGCATCAGCAGATACAGTATATACACTTATAATAGCAGTATTTAAATATATATATATTAGATAGTAATAAGCACTGCTCAAGCACCAGCCTGTTTGCCTTGCAGGTGAAAAGTTATCTTTTTGCTGGAGCCCAATTATTTTTTTCAATTCATTGAAGAAAAAAAATTACTTTTATTGTCAATAATTCTCCCCAAATATGTTTTGATAACTGACAGGGCATTTATTTGAGTTCTTGTGAGAATTCTTCTGGGGTCTACTCCCCACGCTACGCTCCCAATAATCCCCTTCTTGCAGTGCTAGTCACTTACAGTACATCTCTTCTTCTTACCTATTGAAACATCCATTTTTTTCCTCTGGAAATCCAGTTTTTGTCCTTCTCATTTCCGTTTGATTGTTTTTTGCTGGTTTTTGTTCTTCCCGGTTCCGTTTTGTTGTTTTTTTGCTGCTGTAGTCGCTCGACAAGCTTCCATCCACAACACTCGGAGCGAGGCGAGTTTCATGTTCTGTGATTCAATCAAATAACGGATGGATTTACGGATTTACCGTGAATTGATTAACGTGGACCCCGACTTAAACAAGTTGAAAAAATGATTCGGGTGTTACCATTTAGTGGTCAATTGTACGGAATATGTACTGTACTGTGCAATCTACTAATAAAAGTCTCAATCAATCAATTAATCAATGGACATAAACATGACAGAAAAAAATATCTCTGCGGAAAAAAATCACAACTTTGTGTAAATATCTTGACAAATAGGAGTTTATTGTACAAGTAAAGAAGAGCAGGCATCAGCTTAAAACATTCTCATACTTTCTGTAACATCCAAGAAGAAATGATGTCAGCCAGCTTGAAAAATGTCTCAGTGAAGGAGCCCAGAATTGTTTTTTATTTAAATGTTGGCAATACTTCAGGGTTCATAACAAGGAAACCTTACAATGTATTAAATCCATTAACTGCTATAAAATAGAGTAGATGGCGAGTTATTTATCCCATATTTTTACCAATTTTCCTAGGAGACTTGCCATATTTTGAAATGCAAATGTTGATACTCCTCTCAGGCATACGTATTAAAGGTGTTTGATGTTTTTGCTGCTAAATTAACCATAACAATAGATGGATAGATAATACTTTAATGATTCCTTCAGGAGAGTTCCCTCAGGAAAATTTAAATTCCAGCAGCAGTGTACAGAATTGATATCGAATTTAAAAAAAAGTAAATAATGGGGGTTAAATGGAAACAATATAGAAAAATATTACAATAAGAATAAAAATAAAAAGCAACAATGAGAATAAAAATAAAACCGTAAAATAAAAATATAAGAAGAGAAACTAGGCAGTAGTGACCATGTTATAAAAAAGTATTGCACTGTTATTGTTTTGCATCCTCTGTCATCCTAGTACCCCCCCTCCCCCCCAGAGAGGAGTTGTACAGTCTAATGGCGTGCAATAGCGCTGCAATAAACATTATGTCACTGCTGGTCCCATGTTCCCTAAAAAATAATGTTCAAAACAACTTAAAGCCTTGTCCAGCTGTTTACTGACGTACTATTCGTGTTTAAATAACTTTTACTGAGAATGCATGTCGGTTACCGGCCTCCCTGACCTACCAATAATCAGTATCAGCCCTGGAAACAAAACATATTGGTCGATCTCTGGTGGTGAGTGTGTGGTATTTTTCTTTCAGGCTGCGTTCGTGTGTGTTTGGGAACACATGCATGCGTGCAAGATGAAATCCGAGCAATGTGTCAGGCTATTTGGATTAGCAGCAAGTTGAAATCTTGCACAGAACCACAGAAGCAACAAGGTGAGTGTTTATTTTCATGCAGTCTCATGAATAAGTTTGACAGTATTCCACAATTTCCTTTGAAGATCTTGTGCGCGAGAGCCACAAGTTGATGGACGCTGTGTTCAGCACATTTCTCCAAGGTGAGCAGCCGCACTGTTATTATTTTTTTTGGAAGACTTGAATAAGCTGAGCCAAATCTCATGAGCAGGTGTGGAAGCTGCCGGCTGGGAGGTGAAAAGAACACTGCTGGACTGGGACGAGTGGAGGCTGGAGTGGAAAAACAAAAGTAGCTGATGCTTGCTGATTTTTGCATCACAATGTTTGCCAAGCAAATATACTTCAATGATTCACTGGCCTTTGTGGAAATGTATTTGTAGAATAAAACTTTGGAATAAATCTATTTTTATGTATTTAATTGCAGTGATTGGCAGTAACAAGCAATATGTAGCTAAACTGTGTAGCATAACTACATTTTCCAGTAGTTTAGCTACTTTTTGAAGGAGTAGCTTTTCCTGTTGCTTAGCTACTTTTACACCCATGTAGCATAAATCTAAGCTACAAGATACAAAGACAAAAAATGGCTGCACTTCTACCTTCGGCCGGTAGGAGGCGCTTTATCAAATTCCAATAAAACCACCGACTACAACAGAGCGTTGCCAGACGTATAATCATTGCCTTTTATAATAAGATGACAATTTTTAAGATTGATCATTCCAACAATTGAATATCATGCAATAATTTGACATTTTCATAAATATGTACATGGCTGAAAGGTCTTGAGCAACGTCAAATCGGGCATGTCCGATAATAGTCCTGAAGATACGATATAGTGTCACTTTCTATCTGGCAACGCCAATAACAACATCCGGTAACGAATGCGTGCTGTAAAGCAAACGACATTTTTTAGGTTTCAAGCGGAAATTCCTATTTATACCACTATTAACGCATTCAAACCAAATTTAAATATAGTAAAAAGTACAACTTTCATATGTATAGTTACTAACGTAGGTGTACCAAATAGCATTGTGATTAAAGTTTACTCACACACCTTCCAATATTCCTGAATAGCCTTATTTTGAAAAGTACTTCCCCTGTTTCGATACGCCAACTTGACTTACTGTGCTCAGACGACCTATGCTAACCAATCCCCAAATTTATGGCGTCAAGTTTGTCGTAAATGGGGCGTTATAAATGTGCCTATGAGTGTGAAAGCTCCGACGAGGCTGACGAGAAATATTTCAAGTAAGTCTGCGGTACGCGTAGTTTATTCAAGTAAAAGCCAAGGTAAATTAAAGAGTTTCCTGGTTGCTATTCTCCATGCTAATGCTAATGTGATGCTAAAAAAGTGTTTCCTGATTTGCTCTTCTCCATGCTGATGCTAATGATGTGATGCTAAATGTGATGTTTGCTGCGCCAGGTTTCCACTGTTTAACGAGAGAAGACTGAAGAAATGGCTGAGCAACATGAAGTGGAAGGACTGGACGCCTTCTCGCTTCTCTGTGCTGTGCAGCAAACACTTTGAGGAGCAATACTTGGACAGAAGTGGCAAATGTGTGCAGCTGAGAGAAGATGCTGTTCCTACCATCTTTCCACTCCAGGATGAGGCCAAGAAGATGCAGGTTTGGATTTCATTTTTTCACTGATGGATAGACTCCAAAACAATTAAGTTACCGCCACCTCATTACAGACGACCACAATGTATCCCATCTGGCATCTTCCAGTTGGGTTGTCACGATAACCAGAATTTCAGTGATCTCAAAACCAATGACTTTACAATACTGAGTCAATACCACGATAACAATAAAATAAGTCAGCCCACCTACTTTAGAATTCACTGCTTTATCGAAGTGTTTCAAAGTGTCAAGTATTTAAGATCAGTGTGCAACATCCATCCATCCGTCCATTTTCTACCGCTTGTCCCTTTTGGGGTCGCGGGGGTGCTGGAGCCTATCTCAGCTGCATTCGGGCGGAAGGCGGGCTACACCCTGGACAAGTCGCCACCTCATCACAGGGCCAACACAGATAGACCGACAACATTCACACTCACATTCACACACTAGTGCCAATTTAGTGCAACAACATAATTTAAATACCAGTATGAGATGCCAAGATGTAACGATACATTGAAAAAACATCAATGTTCTATAACCTTCTCGTATACCGTATTTTTCGGACTATAAATCACAGTTTTTTTCATAGTTTGGCCGGGGGTGCGACTTATACTCAGGAGCGACTTATGTGTGAAATTATTAACACATTACCGTAAAATATCAAATTATATTATTTAGCTCATTCTCGTAAGAGACTAGATGTATAAGATTTTATCGGATTTAGCGATTAGGAGTGACAGATTGTTTGGTAAACGTATAGCATGTTCTATATGTTATAGTTATTTGAATGACTCTTACCATAATATGTTACGTTAACATACCAGTTGGTTATTTATGCCTCATATAACGTACACTTATTCAGCCTGTTGTTCACTATTCTTGATTTATTTTAAATTTCCTTTCAAATGTCTATTCTTGGTGTTGGGTTTTATCTAATATATTTCCCCCAAAAATGCAACTTATACTCCAGTGCGACTTATATATGTTTTTTTTCCTTCTTTATTATGCATTTTCGGCAGGTGTGACTTATACTCCGGTGCGACTTATACTCCGAAAAATAAGGTATATAAAAACAATACTATGCTTTTAAGCAGTGTTGGGTTAGTTACTGAAAACCAGTAACTAGCTACAGTTACAAGTTAATTTATTTCAAAAGTAACTCAGTTACTAACTCAGTTACTTACACCAAAAAGTAATGCGTTACTGTGAAAAGTCACTATTTAGTTGCTTTTTTTCTTTTCTTTTTAAGGCTCCCATTAATGCCCTTTTAGCCTTCATTTCAGTACTGTTATTGCACTGGTAAGCAATGTGGTCTACATACAACACACAAAGACAAAGATATGTTTCAAAGGGCCAATTTATTTCGGGCCAGAACAAATTGACAAAACTATTTTAAATAGCTGCAACATAAGTAACAAACCGCATAATAACATGTCACAACATAGCTGTAAACCTGGCTTCACCCAAGGAAGGCACACATGACATGATTATATGTCATGTCACTATATACAGCACACATACTGCTATACACACGCCTAACCAGGCCTTTTTTTCTCTCAAGGAATTGTGAAATAAAATCATGTCTTTGTGAGATCAACACTGTACTGAAGCCCAGAACATTCTATGCACTTCCCCGGTTTTAGTTTAGAGAAAAGGATTGATTGATTGAAACTTTTATTAGTAGGTTGCACAGTACAGTGCATATTCCGTACAATTGACCACTAAATGGTAGCACCCGAATAAGTTTTTCAACTTGTTTAAGTCGGGGTCCACGTTAATCAATTTATGGTACAAATATATACTATCAGCATAATACAGTCATCACACAAGTTAATCATCAGAGTATATACATTGAATTATTTACAATCCGGGGGGTGGGATGGGGGGGGGGGGTTAGGTTGGGTTGCTATCAGCATACTTCAGTCATCAGCAATTATATCATCTGAGAAATGGACATTGTAACGGTGTAGGTCTCACTTGGTAGGATATGTACAGCGAGCGGTGACCATAGTGAGCTCAGAAAGGATAAGAACAAGTATATACATTTGATTATTTACAATCCGGGGAGGTGGGATGTGGTGGGGGGAGGCGGTTAGGCTAGGGTTGTAGCTGCCTGGAGGTGTTCTTTTAGTAAGGTTTTGAAGGAGGGTAGAGATGCACTTTCTTTTACACCTGTTGGGAGTGCATTCCATATTGAAGGAGAATGAGTTTAGACCTTTGTTAGATCGGAATCTGGGTTTGACGGAAAGATTGGCCTGGCCCACTAGGATCCCTCTTTATGTTTGTGAACTTTATAGTCTATGCATTTAGAGTGATGTGATAATCAAACACTCTAGAAGTCTAGAATGAAAGAGCAACAGTATATAAGAGAATTAACTACTCGTTACCGCCGAAAATAACGGCGTTACAGTAACGCGTTACTTTACAGTTAGTCCCAACACTGCTTATAAGTATGATCAAAAATGACGACAATAGACAACTGATTTACATTCTAAAAAGAATAGCCGTGGCGCCTGTAAGTACCGGTATATAAAACAATGTTGTTATTGATATTCTCTCAATATGGTGGTAGTGTAATGTCATCATGTCATTTGTAATAAAATAGGCTAATAATAAGGCTAAAACATATATTGCTCTGACATCTATTAAAAAATATGTATTTATTTAAAAAAATGTAAAAACTGTCACTGTCTCTTCAATGTAGGCACCCAAGACTCCAAAAAGTACAAGACGAAAGGTGAGATTAAATTTTTCATCATTCGTTTCTGTGTACATCATATCCATGTACTGTGGTACCTTTGTTGTTGTAAGTGATCCGTTACAAAAAGTCAGACAAAGAACAAATGTTTCAAAAACCGAAGCAATTTTTCCCATTAGAAAAAAATTGAATCTGATCAATCTGTTGTACACACCCGAAAATATGAACTAAAACACTTTTTGTGGAAAACAATTATTTTTTCATTAAAAAAACCTCTGAAATACATATAAATGATGAATGAAATGTATCATGGATATTTAACAACACTTGCTGGCAAAGACAGTGATGAGCGGAGAGGAAGTGGGAGCTTTCTTTCTGAGATTGCCACACGTTCTTTCTTGAATTCAATAGTGTTTGTGCAAGCGAACAGACAAGTTTGTTCCGCGCAATGTTTGGCCATATCATAACTTTTCATCGAAAAACGAATTATACTAAAACCAAGGTGCCATATATTTTTCATTATATATTTTTTTATGTATGGTTATACGCTAACTTTTTGTCGAAAACTAAATCAGACAAAAACCGAGGTGTCACTATTTATAAATTGAATTGTTTAAAAAAAATAAAAAAATAAAAGTATTTATTTGTATTATTTTTTTAATGTTTAGCAATAATATAACTTCTTGTCGAAAACCGAATTATACTCAAACCGGGGTGCCACTGTATTTATTTATAAATTTAAAAAATATATATATGTTTGGCCATACAATAACTTTTCATCGAAAACCGAATCAAACAAAAACAGAGTAGCCACTGTATTTATTTATTGATTTTTTTAAAAATATGTATTTATTTTTATAAATTTTTTTGTATAAAGCTTTTTTTATGTATGGCAATATGCAACATTTTTGTCGAAAACCAAATCAAACAAAAAACAGCCAACTACTGTGTTTATGAATTAATTTAAAAAACATTTTTAAATTAGATTTTTTTTTTTTTTATTTAAAGTTTTTTTTTAATGTTTAGCTATACGATAACTTTTTTGTTGAAAACCGAATTATACTAAAACTGAGGAGCCACTGTATTTATTTATTTTTTTTAAATTTATTTAAGAAATATATGTTTGGTTATAAATTAAGGTGCCAATGTATTTATTTGTTTATTGAATTTGAAAAAAACATTAATTTATATATTCTTTATATTTTTTTGGTGTGTAATTTTTTTTAATGTATGGCCATACGCTAACTTTTTGTCGAAAACCAAATCAAACAAAAAACAGACAACCACTGTTTATTGATTTTTTTCGTATTTTATATATATCTGTATTATGTTTTTTTTTTGTAATGTTTAGCTATGCGATAACATTTTGTCAAAAACCGAGGTACCACTGTATTTATTTATTTCGTTTTAATTATTTGTTTTAATTTTTATTCTATTTTTTTTTTGTAGTACGATGCCTTTTCGCCCAATTACACTGTGTTTTTTTTTTTATGTCATGGAATTGCAGTTGTTTGTATCGTTAGCAGGTTGGCACTAAATCCACTAACGAGTCCATGACCACCACTGACACAGTCATTCGTAGCAATCCGGACGACCACCTCAGCTGCGAGGACCCAGAACTTTCTGAGTAAACTTTTAACGATCCTCAGTCTTTAATCAATGCATGCTTTTATCAAACCATGATTTATTTATTTTTTCATTGTTTATCAGACCCGCAGAGGACCAACGGAAGCCCAGCAGATGGAGGATCATCATGGACGAAGGGCTAATGAAGATAAACTCCTTCCCGCACTTCTTCCACGGAGATTATTGTGCCTCACAGGTGAGAACCTCGAACGTAAACGGTCTGTGGTGATGTTATCGCGCATAACTTTAAAGACCACGCCTCAACTTCTTGTCATGTTTACCAACAGGATGTCCAGTGGGCTCCAGACACGGATGTGATGACCTCCACCAACAAGGTACGTGTGCAACTTCAATGTCAATTATTATTAGGGGAGTCCCGATCTGGTATTGATATTAATTTGATATTAGAAAAAAACAAATATGGGATGTCATGTGCTTGCATGTAAAATGTGTGATGTCATGTGCGACAGAAGCAGTCCTGCAGAGTGTTTACTTGTGTAAAGATGGACAGCCAGTTAACATCTAAATGTTAAGCACCCTATTTATTTTATTTTTATCAAATATTTTACAAAAGATACATATGCTAAGCTATAGGTTAAGAGGTTAAAATGTGTCATCGTTACGAAAAGTTTTGTTTTTTTACACTGAATTAATTTAGCTGAATTCTTTTTTTCGTTTGAATCTTGTGAAGATAATTTTTTAAAATCAAATTATGCTGATAATTTCATTGAATAAAAATACTCGGAGCTAGCAGCTACACAACAGCTAAGCACACAATAGCACACAAGCGAGACGTGCGTACGTAATTATCGTTAAACAATATTGCAGTGTAAAACAGCACATTTGTCAAAATAAACAAGTATCAAATAATTATTGGTGCATTTTACTGACACATACAAAGTTTTCAAAGCAGAAGCGTATTCAGTAACAAAAGTGTCTGCATCATTAAACTTATTGCATTATGATCTTAACTAATGGTAGAAAACTGTATTTTAAAATTCAGTGTGTAAATATTCATCCATCCATCCATCCATCTTCTTCCGCTTATCCGAGGTCGGGTCGCGGGGGCAGCAGACTAAGCAGGGAAGCCCAGACTTCCCTCTCCCCAGCCATTTCGTCCAGCTCCTCCCGGGGGATCCCGAGGCGTTCCCAGGCCAGCCGGGAGACATAGTCTTCCCAACGTGTCCTGGGTCTTCCTCGTGGCCTCCTACCGGTCGGACATGCCCTAAACACCTCCTTAGGGAGGCGCTCGGGTGGCATCCTGACCAGATGCCCGAACCACCTCATCTGGCTCCTCTCGATGTGGAGGAGCAGCGGCTTTACTTTGAGCTCCCCCCGGATGACAGAGCTTCTCACCCTATCTCTAAGGGAGAGCCCCGCCACCCGGCGGAGGAAACTCATTTCGGCCGCTTGTACCCGTGATCTTGTTCTTTCGGTCATAACCCAAAGCTCATGACCATAGGTGAGGATGGGAACGTAGATCGACCGGTAAATTGAGAGCTTTGCCTTCCGGCTCAGCTCCTTCTTCACCACAACGGATCGATACAGCGTCCGCATTACTGAAGACGCCGCACCGATCCGCCTGTCGATCTCACGATCCACTCTTCCCTCACTCGTGAACAAGACTCAAGTGTAAATATTCAGTGCAAATAAATGTAGTTCAGTAAAATTCAGTGCGTAAACATCCGTTGCCTTAAAACTCACCTCATTGGCTGGTTCTAAAACAGGATTGATTGCTTCAGTTTTAATTTAACGAAAGTGAGTCTTGAGTTTACCGAATATTACTGCGCTGAATTTTTCGGCACTGAAATTTTTTTACACTGAATTTATATACAATGCATTTTAAAACCTTGAATTTTACCAAATTGAATTTTTAAACACACACATTTTGCTCTCATATTTTTATTCAATGAAAATGTCTGCATAATTTGATGTAAAAAAACATTGAATTCACAAAATTCAAAAGCAAAACATTCAGTTACATGTATTCAGTTTCCAAAAAAAGCTTTCATAGACACAAATTATCCTCCACATATAGGCTACTAGGAGCTAGCAGCTACACAACCGCTAAGCACACAATAGCACACAAGCTAAACATACATAATAATAACTGAACAATATATTTTTGTAAAACAGCACATTTGTCAATATAAATAAGTAGCAAATAATTATAGTTGCATATTACTTCAGCAGAAGCGTATTAGAAAGTATCCAGTAACAAACGTGTCGGCATCATTCAACTTACTGCGTCGTGAGCTTAATTTGTGAATTGTTGTCGCCAAAAAATAAATTACCACTCCAGTTCAATTTAAAGACAGCATAAGTACATTTCAGACCAATAATAACAAAAAGGTTTGTGTTTTTAATTCTTACCTTTTGTTCTCTGAATATTTTCACCTGATCAAACCTTTTCTAACAATCCACATTACAAAATAATAAAAGTATGTACGACGATTTGTGCTGATATCGTATCGGAGTAATATTGGTATTAGCCAAAGTTGGATCGGGACACCCCTCGTTATTTTTCCCAAAAGTTTGGACTCCCCTGATTAAGAGTGTTGATGTTCTTAAGCCACGCCCTCATTACCCAAATACGGATGTACTTCCTTCTATCCAATAAGAATTCAACTTGATACTATTTTACGAAATATACAGCAAAAACCCAATGCCGTTTAACTTACATTTTTGAACAAAGATAAGCTTTCCTGTCTCCCACAGATGGCTTGCCAAGACCCTGAGAAAGTGATCCAGGTGAGCGAGGCGTGGCAGTGGCTCAGCCTGGACGTGCGCGGGCCTCTGCCGCCGACGCGCACCGGCCACACGCACGTGGTGACACTCAGCGACTGCTACTCCAAGTGGGTGGAGGCCGCGCCCATGCCGGCGTTCCTGCCCGCCCACGTGGCCATGCACGTCGCCGACGCCGTCGCCCACTTCGGCTACCCGCTACGCGTTCTCTCCCGGCTGCCTCGCAACGTCATCCGCCAGGTGAGTGCCGGCCGCCTGCGCACCGACGTGGAGACTCTGACTTCCCGCTCGTGCAGATCAACCAGGAGCTTGCCACTCAGCTGACGGCCGCCACGCCGCTGGTTGTTTATCATCCGCACGCTGGCGTCGCTGATGTGAGCACGCAGCAGATGATTGACAGGTGTGTACATTATAATATTAGGACCACAATAATCAACAGGTTTAAGCACGAACTATCTATTAAACAGAACAAGAAGCAAGGAATCAGGCAGAGACAGAATTCAATTTTGCTCATGAGGAGAACGCATGGAGCTGCACACTCAGTTACAGTCTCACCCTACGCTTTGAGGAACAGCCCACGCGCCCTCCTTTTTATTCAGGAGTTCCCTAGTTACATCGCTGAGGCTGCTTCTAAAGGGAGGGGTCACACATTATACAAGCAGCTCAGTACGCACAATACGTGATTATTCAGAACGGAAATGTGCGGGGGGGCTTGTGATTGCGCCCTGTCTCTGCTTTGTCTGCCTGCTGTTACGCCTTATCTTCGTTGAGGTGCTTGAGGTTCGTCCTTGACTGTTAGCAGGCTGAAAGACAGAAACATGTGCGGCGAGGCAACTCGTCACATTGCAGTGGAAGATAACAAGTTGTGTGCCATTGCACGAAAAGAAAAAGTACAGCCTGAGCACAATAGATAATAACTAGAGCAACGGCCTTTAAGCATAAGAGTTGTGTGATAACTTATAAATAATTATTCTAACAATTTAACTTTAACTTTGTAGTATTTATTTTTTTAACAATTGGTTAATACTAAATGTTTAAAAAAATTATTAAATAGACTGTGTTTGTGGTGATGTACCTAATGATTTGGCCTGTATGCTCTCCACCAGAATGGTCAGCGAGCTTGTCCAGGAGCACGCGGCCGACTGGGACGTCTACCTTCCCGCCAAGGTCTTCGCTCTGTGCTTCCAAGAACATTCGGCTACGAAGCAGCGACCTTTTGCGCTGCTCTGCTGCGACGGGCCTGAACCCGTCAACGCTCCACGGGGTCTACCTGTGAGTTTTTATTGTGTACATCTTTAAATCACATTTCATGGTCTTCAACTGGGTAAGAAGCTATTCAACGAAGAGTAAGTAACACGTGAAGCTCGGCGAACACACATCCACAGCACTAAGTATATTTTGCGGTGTACTCCAGGGATCAATACAAGCAATACAATTGTTCAGTTTCTACATCAGTGGTGTCCAAAGTGCGGCCCGCAGCTTGTTTTTTTATTGGACAGCGACACATTCTAAAGACAAAATAAATGATGGCTGTAAAGTAAGTCTCCGCTTTTCCAAAAACACGCAAGCTTGATGCTAATATACATTAGCTCTGCTATTGACATGCTATTGATTAGTGTTAGCGATTTTACATGGCGATTTCAACACTTCCAAATTTGTTATTGAGATGCACTTTTACAATCAAACAGCTGGTGTGTAGTAAGTACAATACTTACAGTATTATCACCTTTTAGGGTGCAACAAAAATCGAAACAACACACCATAAACTATAAACTACTGCCATCTAATGTTTTAGATATATACCGTATTTTCCGCACTATTAGCCGCACCTAAAAACCACAAATTTACTCAAAAGGTGACAGTGCGGCTTTTAACCTGGTGCGCTTTATATATGGATTAATATTACGATTCATTTTCATAAAGTTTCGATCTCGCAACTTCGGTAAACAGCCGCCATCTTTTTTCCCGGTAGAACAGGAAGCGCTTCTTCTTCTACGCAAGCAACCGCCAAGGTAAGCACCCGCCCCCATAGAACAGGAAGCGCTTCTTCTACTGTAAGCAACCACCCGCCCCGGAAGAAGAAGCACGCGGTGCATGCTGGGATATGTGACGTTTCATTTCCATTTGTGTGTTTATGTAAAGACCCCAAAATGGCTCCTATTAAGTGTGTTGTCTGTCTAATTATAAATAATGCAGACGAGGCGTGTTAACTGAGTTCTCAACGTTTACTCACAGCGTGCTCATAACCACATTCTAACTGCCAGCATACAACGCTTCTCAGGGCTACCGCGCATGCTCGTCACTATCGTTGCATGCTGGGTAGTGTAGTTGTTATATTTGCTAGCTCATAACATCACATTAAGAGACACGCTTACGCGCTTAATTCAATACTCGCCGTCATTCCGGGTGGATTGACAAAAGACCTCCAGCCGCTAGATATTGGTGTCAACAGGGCATTCGAAGCTAGACTGCTAGCTGCGTGGGAACAGTGGATGACAGAAGGCGAACACACGTGACGTTCACCAAGACAGGGAGACAGCGCCAGACGACATTTTGGATCCCACATTCGCCCAACTTTTCAATTCGGACAACGAAGGAGAATAATTCGAGGGATTTATGAATGAAGAATAACTTCAGAAAGTGAGCGTTATGTTTATTTTGTGTGTTGTGACATTAACGTTCGAGCAACATTATGTTGCTATTGCTCTGCACTATTTTGAATTTTACTATGTTTGTGATTGCACATTTGCGTACATTTTGGGAGTGAACAGAGTTGTTAGAACGCTGGTTTTTAATATATTATTAAAGTTTGACTGACCTATCTGACTGTTTTTTTTACATTCCTTTAGCGCAGTTAGATGCGGCTTACAACACCGGGCGGCTTATAGGTGGACAAAGTTTTGAAATATGCCGTTCATTGAAGGCGCGGCTTTTAACCCAGGGCGCCTTATGGTGCGGAAAATACGGTAACTGTAATTTCAACTTACTATCTTGCAAATGAGACTCACAAATGTGATAATAAAACAAGATATAACATAAACAGCTCATTTTAAATGTTGCAAAAAATATATATATTTAATAATTAAAAACAATATTTATTCACACACACAAAAGTGCCGAAAATTGGTACAGTTGAGTACCGGTATCGATTTCCAGGTACTGGAAATTGGTACAATTTCGGTTCAAATGTGAACGATACCCATCCCTACTTACAACACTTTAAAACCTTTAGTATGCAAGTATGTGGAACTAAATTACGGAATGAATTAATAAACAATGCACTAATATGATTCAGTTTAAGTAACTGTTCAAATATAAAGTGTTTACAAAGTACAACAAAGAAGAATCCTGATAAATAAATTGAATTAAAACAAATAACTTATCCTTTTTATCTTATGTGAATTACAACCTATACACTTTTATTCAATGGTGAGAACTTTATCGATTATTTGTTTGTTTGTGTCACAAATTAGTAAGTGAAAAAATGTGTTAGAAATTGCTACGAAACAGAAAAGTGTAGGATTAAGTAAGTTTTTCTTCTTCCGACCGCTTTTTGGAAATGTTGTACTAAGAAACTGTAAGTATGTGATGTATAATATTGTAACTATATGCATGTTCTAAATGAACGAATACCATTCTTATTAATATGTGCTCTCCTTTCTGGACTGCAGTACACTGACACAGAGATCCGAGAGAGTACTCTAGTGGTTGCATAAACTGTATAAACTGTCTGTGAGTACTTTTTCTATTTCCTTCCAATTTAGTTCATGACTGTTTGAAGGAGTTTGTCTAACTTACTCCATGCATTTCAGCTCGTCTGAAGCGGAAAATGAATCAGGGTCGTCCGACGCGAGACTTTACATCGAGAAAAAGCATCAGTTATCTTTGAATTTTTATGAATCTTTGTGGGAAATTGTGATTCAAAAAAACAATAAAAACTAACTGTTTTTGAGTAGAATGTTTTTTCTCACACCAAACTCATTTTGATGTAATATTTAACACAAATTCAACTGAATGTTAGAGTATTTTCTTATGACAGTGTATACAGGGATGTCCAAACCTTTTCCACTGAGGGCCACACACTAGAAAATCAAATCATCAATCAAATACCAATTTGATATTTTTAATTTTCAAAACCATTACATATATATATATATATATATATATATATATATATATATATATATATATATATATATATATATATACAGGTCCTAGGTGAGGGATCAGACAAAGAGCAGCTCGAAGACTTTTATGGGAATGAAACAACAAAGACTCAGATTTCCCTCGCCCGGACGCGGGACACTGGGGCCCCCCTCTGGTGCCAGGCCCGGAGTTGGGGCACGATGGCGAGCGCCTGGTGGTCGGGCCTGTCCCCATGGGGCCCGGCCGGGCACAGCCCGAAGAGGCAACGTGGGTCACTCCTCCAATGGGCTCACTACTCATGGGAGGGCCATAGAGGTCGGGTGCATTGTGAGCTGGGCGGCAGCCGAAGGCAGGGCACTTGGCGGTCCAATCCTCGGCTACATAAGCTAGCTGTTGGGACGTGGAACGTCACCTCGCTGGGGGGGAAGGAGCCTGAGCTAGTGCGCGAGGTAGAGAAGTTCCGGCTAGATATAGTCGGACTCACCTCGACGCACAGCAAGGGCTCTGGAACCAGTTCTCTCGAGAGGGGTTGGACTCTCTTCCACACTGGCGTTGCATGCAGTGAGAGGCGACGAGCTGGGGTAGCAATTCTTGTTTCCCCCCGGCTCAAAGCCTGCATGTTGGAGTTCAACCCGGTGGACGAGAGGGTAGCTTCCCTCCGCCTTCGGGTGGGGGTACGGGTCCTGACTGTTGTTTGTGCTTACGCACCAAACAGCAGTTCAGAGTACCCACCCTTTTTGGATGCACTCGAGGGAGTACTGGAAAGTGCTCCCCCGGGTGATTCCCTCGTCCTACTGGGTGACTTCAACGCTCATGTTGGCAACGACAGTGAAACCTGGAGAGGCGTGATTGGGAAGAATGGCCGCCCGGATCTGAACCCGAGTGGTGTTTTGTTTTTGGACTTTTGTGCTCGTCACAGATTGTCCATAACAAACACCATGTTCAAACATAAGGGTGTCCATATGTGCACTTGGCACCAGGACACCCTAGGCCGCAGTTCCATGATCGACTTTGTAGTTGTGTCATCGGATTTGCGGCCTCATGTTTTGGACACTCGGGTGAAGAGAGGGGCGGAGCTTTCTACCGATCACCACCTGGTGGTGAGTTGGCTGCGATGGTGGGGGAGGATGCCGGACAGACCTGGCAGGCCCAAACGCATTGTGAGGGTTTGCTGGGAACGTCTGGCAGAGTCTCCTGTCAGAGAGAGTTTCAATTCCCACCTCCGGAAGAACTTTGAACATGTCACGAGGGAGGTGCTGGACATTGAGTCCGAATGGACCATGTTCCGCGCCTCTATTGTCGAGGCGGCTGATTGGAGCTGTGGCCGCAAGGTAGTTGTTGTTTGTCGTGGCCGTAATCCTAGAACCCGTTGGTGGACACCGGCGGTGAGGGATGCCGTCAAGCTGAAGAAGGAGTCCTATCGGGTTCTTTTGGCTCATGGGACTCCGGAGGTAGCGGACAGGTACCGACAGGCCAAGCGGTGTGCGGCTTCAGCGGTCGCAAAGGCAAAAACTCGGACATGGGAGGAGTTCGGGGAAGCCATGGAAAATGACTTCCGGACGGCTTCGAAGCGATTCTGGACCACCATCCGCCGCCTCAGGAAGGGGAAGTAGTGCACTGTCAACACCGTGTATGGTGCGAATGGTGTTCTGCTGACCTCGACTGCGGATGTTGTGGATCGGTGGAGGGAATACTTCGAAGACCTCCTCAATCCCACCAACACGTCTTCCTATGAGGAAGCAGTGCCTGGGGAATCTGTGGTGGGCTCTCCTATTTCTGGGGCTGAGGTTGCTGAGGTAGTTAAAAAGCTCCTCGGTGGCAAGGCCCCGGGGGTGGATGAGATCCGCCCGGAGTTCCTTAAGGCTCTGGATGCTGTGGGGCTGTCTTGGTTGACAAGACTCTGCAGCATCGCGTGGACATCGGGGGCGGTACCTCTGGATTGGCAGACCGGGGTGGTGGTTCCTCTCTTTAAGAAGAGGGACCGGAGGGTGTGTTCTAACTATCGTGGGATCACACTCCTCAGCCTTCCCGGTAAGGTCTATTCAGGTGTACTGGAGAGGAGGCTACGCCGGATAGTCGAACCTCGGATTCAGGAGGAACAGTGTGGTTTTCGTCCTGGTCGTGGAACTGTGGACCAGCTCTATACTCTCGGCAGGGTCCTTGAGGGTGCATGGGAGTTTGCCCAACCAGTCTACATGTGCTTTGTGGACTTGGAGAAGGCATTCGACCGTGTCCCTCGGGAGGTCCTGTGGGGAGTGCTCAGAGAGTATGGGGTATCGGACTGTCTGATTGTGGCTGTCCGCTCCCTGTACGATCAGTGTCAGAGCTTGGTCCGCATTGCCGGCAGTAGGTCGGACACGTTTCCAGTGAGGGTTGAACTCCGCCAAGGCTGCCCTTTGTCACCGATTCTGTTCATAACTTTTATGGACAGAATTTCTAGGCGCAGTCAAGGCGTTGAGGGGATCCGGTTTGGTGGCTGCAGGATTAGGTCTCTGCTTTTTGCGGATGATGTGGTCCTGATGGCTTCATCTGGCCAGGATCTTCAGCTCTCACTGGATCGGTTCGCAGCTGAGTGTGAAGCGACTGGGATGAGAATCAGCACCTCCAAGTCCGAGTCCATGGTTCTCGCCCGGAAAAGGGTGGAGTGCCATCTCCGGGTTGGGGAGGAGACCCTGCCCCAAGTGGAGGAGTTCAAGTACCTAGGAGTCTTGTTCACGAGTGAGGGAAGAGTGGATCGTGAGATCGACAGGCGGATCGGTGCGGCATCTTCAGTAATGCGGACGCTGTATCTATCCGTTGTGGTGAAGAAGGAGCTGAGCCGGAAGGCAAAGCTCTCAATTTACCGGTCGATCTACGTTCCCATCCTCACCTATAGTCATGAGCTTTGGGTTATGACCGAAAGGACAAGATCACGGGTACAAGTGGCCGAAATGAGTTTCCTCCACCGGGTGGCGGGGCTCTCCCTTAGAGATAGGGTGAGAAGCTCTGTCATCCGGGGGGAGCTCAAAGTAAAGCCGCTGCTCCTCCACATCGAGAGGAGCCAGATGAGGTGGTTCGGGCATCTGGTCAGGATGCCACCCGAACGCCTCCCTAGGGAGGTGTTTAGGGCACGTCCAACCGGTAGGAGGCCACTGGGAAGACCCAGGACACGTTGGGAAGACTATGTCTCCCGGCTGGCCTGGGAACGCCTCGGGATCCCCCGGGAAGAGCTGGACGAAGTGGCTGGGGAGAGGAAAGTCTGGGCTTCCCTGCTTAGGCTGCTGCCCCCGCGACCCGACCTTGGATAAGCGGAAGAAGATGGATGGATGGATGGATATATATATATATATATATATATATATATATATATATATATATATATATATATATATATATATATACATATACATATATACAAATATATATTTGTGTATATGTATATATATATGTATGTGTATATATTTGTGTATATGTATATATATATATGTATGTGTATATATATATATATATGTATGTGTACATATATATATATATACACATGTATATATATGTATATATATACATATGTGTGTGTGTGTGTATATATATATGTACGTATATGTTTGTGTGTGTATATATATATATATATATATATTCATATATGTATGTGTACATATCTATATATATATACGTGTGTATATATATATATATATATATATATATATATATACACACATACATACAGTATATGTGTATATATTTATATGTATATATGTGTGTATGTATATATATATATATACACACATATAGGTTTATTTTATTTTTTTAATTTTTTACCTTAAGGACTCCCCTCAAGGAAGGGTCTTTGTCATAAAAATGTTAAAAATAAGCCATATAATGTATGTATATATTTTTTATTTAACATTTACATCTCTAGATCAATTTAAGTTGATCAGTTAATCTAAAGTGTTTCAATTATTATTGATGCTTTTTTTGTCAAAACCCTGTTTTTTGGCTAAAACACACAAAATGCAATATTTCGACCCAGAAAAGTGGTTGTGATTGTGAAGTATTTGCAGCTTTAAATAGGTCAATAACTATTAAAACCATTGATTTTATTTCATTATATTAAATTAAATATTTTTTGAGCAAGGAAAAAAAACTGCCTGCATTGCAGCTTTGTGTTATTAGAGTCAACATTGTAACTTGTTCTTGTTACATTTCACCTGTTAGCTCTTTTATTCCACTTTATTATGTGTGTTGTTTTTTTTTTACAGTATTTTTACAATGTAAAATAAAACAATTAGCTGCGGGCGGTAAGTGCCCCCCGGGCCACACCTTTAATCTAATAGTATGTACAGGAAGTAGTAGTATTGTCATATTTGTAGTCAGGGGTAAAATGTTGCCATTTGCTGATGTAAATTGGAGCTACAGATGTGTTAGTCTTCAGGGAGTACAACAAAAGCATCTCAGTGAATGATACAAATGAAAACATATATTGATGAGTACTCGATGTTTTTAACGAGCAGACACACGACACATACAATTAACACACGCATTGGTGACGTCACAAACATGGTACAATCCATTGAGGAAGCGGCGTTTATCTATGAAAGCGTGGTGCGTTCACGAAACGACGTGACTCCCACGCACACTTGTTTCTACATGCATATACGTAACACCACACGCCCCTGCATTGTGTTTATGCAAATACAAGAGAAGCTGACTGACGGGGGAGCTCGGGCGTGAACGATTTGTTGACATCCTCAAAGACGAGTATATGGAATATTCAAATATCCGACAGCTGAGTGTAGAACGCGAACGCAGCATCAGCTGTCGCTGTGCAGTTGAGGCGTTTCCCCCCCCTCACTGTGTAATCGACCGCAAGACATGGTGAGTGCATTAAACTCATACACAAAACATTAGAATGTCCGACAAACCTCACTTTGCTCAGCCGGGCAATGTGTTTGATAGGTCGGATTTCACTGTAACACCGAGAGGAGGCGAGAAGCGAGAAGGCTGGCTTTGTTCGGCTAACACTTGCTAGCCACTGATACCTGGGAATCGATACCGGTACTCGACGGTACTTTAACGCCACGATGCTTCATAATCCCCCCGCCGATGGTTGTCATAAATCAGCAAGAGTGTTGGTGTCAAAGAGCCGAGCTGCTGACATTGTTTTGTACAAGTGCTTTAAATGTAACCGTTCGTTAGCCAGAGCGCTACGACAACAACACAAAACTAGCTTAAGTTGTCAGTAGCAACCGAAGCTAAATGGGCTTTTTTCTGTAATATTTGCTTACAACTTTGGAAGCAAACGTTTGAATGTCGTCCTAGTTTAAAAGCAATCTGCAGTTTGGGGCTTGTGGCGAGTGTAAAGTTAAAAGGTGCTAACTGCTGCTTTAAACTTCAATGTGGACGTTTCATTGGGCTAGCATTAGCATGTTAGCTCGTCACGACATGACTAATGTTGACCGTTAGACAAACGTACGGAGATATTAGTTTACAGTTTGCTACACATATTTTGTATTTGAATGTTCTTTTTCTCGTATTGATGTCACACTCGATGTTGGTTAGTGTCTTTCGATTACGTTAGCTTCCGGCTAGCTAACTTTGCTGTCACTTCGACTCCTAGTTGTGTGTCCTATTACCTCCTTGAGATGGGATTTGCTATTTATTTTGAGTCCTCGTATCTTATTTCTATCATGAAATGTGTCGATTATCATGAAGCAGCTGGGAGGAAGGATCGCAACAGAGACGGGATTTTTACGGCTCTTTGAAGGGAGCCGGATTTTCATTTTTAAAGAGCCGTTCAAAAGACTGGCTCGTTATTCTATTTAGTTCTTTTTAACTTGTACTTAAATCAATAAAGTCAAAAGACTGGCTCGTTATTATAGTTAGTTTTTTTTAAAGGAAACCATCACAATTGATTAAAGAATCCATCTATTTTCTTCCGCTTATCCGAGGTCGGGTCGCGGGGGCAGCAGCCTAAGCAGGGAAGCCCAGACTTCCCTCTCCCCAGCCACTTCGTCCAGCTCCTTCCGGGGGATCCCGAGGCGTTCCCAGGCCAGCCGGGAGACATAGTCTTCCCAACGTGTCCTGGGTCTTTCCCTTGGCCTCCTGCCGGTCGGACATGCCGAGGGCTGCAACAACTAATCCATTAAATCGATTATAAAAATAGTTGGCGATTAATTTAATCATCGATTCGTTGGATCTATGCTATGCGCATTGGCTACTTTTTTTAATTATTTTTTTTAAATTTTTATAAACCTTTCTTTATAAACTGCAACATTTACAAACAGCTGAGAAACAATAATGAAAATAAGTATGGTGCCAGTATGCTGTTTTTTTCCAATAAAATACTGGAAAGTAGAAATGTAGTTTGTCTCTTTTATCCGATTATTAATCGATTGATCGAAGTAATAATCGACAGATTAATCGATTATCAAATTAGTTGTTAGTTGCAGCCCTAGACGTGCCCCAAACACCTCCCTAGGGAGGCGTTCGGGTGGCATCCTGAGCAGATGCCCGAACCACCTCATCTGGCTCCTCTCAATGTGGAGGAACAGTGGCTTTACTTTGAGGTCCCCCCGAATGGCAGAGCTTCTCACCCTATCTCTAAGGGAGAGACCCCGCCACCCGGCGGAGGAAACTAATTTCGACCGCTTGTACCCGTGATCTTGTCCTTTCGGTCATAACCCACAGCTCATGATCATAGGTGTGGATGGGAACGTAGATTGAGAGCTTTGCCTTCCGGCTCAGCTCCTTCTTCAGCACAACGGATCGATACAGTGTCCGCATTACTGAATACGCCGCACCCATTCGCCTGTCGATCTCACGATCCACTCTTCCCTCACTCGTGAACAAGACTCCTAGGTACTTGAACTCCTCCACTTGGGGCAGGGTCTCCTCCCCAACTTGATTAAAGAATGCCAGAGTGATTTTGATATTATGTATTTTCAAAACCAATGAAGTACAGTTGTGGTCAAAAGTTGACATACACTTGTAAAGAACATCATGTCATGGCTGTGTTGAGTTTCCAATCATTTCTACACCTCTTACTGTTTTGTGATAGTGATTGGAGCACATACTTGTTGGTCACAAAAAAACATTCTTAACATTTGCTTCTTTTATGAATTTATTATGGGTCTACTGAAAATGTGACCAAATCTGCTGGGTCAAACGTATACATACAGCAATGTTAATATTTGGTTACATGTCCCTTGGCAAGTTTCACTGCAATAAGGCACTTTTGGTAGCCATCCACAAGCTTCTGACAAGCTTCTGGTTGAATTTTTGACCACTCCTCTTGACAAAATTGGTGCAGTTCAGCTAAATTTGTTGGGTTTTCTGACATGGACTTTGGGAAGGCCATTCTAAAACCTTAATTCTAGCCAGAGTTAGTCATTCCTTTACCACTTTTGATGTGTGTTTGGGGTCATTGTCCTGTTGGAACACCCAACTGCGCCCTAGACCCAACGTCCGGGCTGATGATTTTAGGTTGTCCTGAAGAATTTGGAGGTAATCCTCCTTTTTTATTGTCCCATTTACTCTCTGTAAAGCACCAGTTCCATTCGCAGCAAAACAGGCCCAAAGCATAATACTACCACCGCCATGCTTGACGGTAGGATTGGTGCTCCTGGGATTAAAGGCCTCACCTTTTCTCCTCCAAACATATTGCTGGGTATACTGTGGCCAAACAGCAACATTTTTGTTTCATCTGACCACAATTTTTTCCTCCAGAAGGTCTTATCTTTGTCCTTGTGATGTCACATTTTCAGTAGACCCATAATAAATTCATTAAAAAAAAAAAAACTTAATGAATGTTTTTTGTGACCAACAAGTATGTGCTCCAATCACTCTATCACAAAAAAAATAAGAGTTGTAGAAATTATTGGAAACTCAAGACAGCCATGACATTATTTTCCTTACAGTGCGTACACTTTTAATCACGACTGTATATAGATTTGTTTTAACCATCAGGGCTTCACTCAAGTTTTGTCCCGGGACCCGAAAAGGGCTGTCAAAAAAATGTTAACAATAAGTTGTGTTTTGTTTTTATTTATTCAACGCTTAAATCTCTCTAGATCAACTTCAGGATTATCTGTCAATACAAAGTGTTTTAAATAGTTTTTTTTAATGTTTTATGCCCTTTTTTTTCAAAACCCATTTTTTATGGCAAAAGGACAAAAGATCCAATTTTGAATATTAAATGTGAAGTAATTGGAGCCTTAAATTGGTCAACAATTCATAACATAGATTTTTAATTTGTTATTATTTAAAAAAAACGACAGCTTTGAATACAAAAAACAGCCTGCACGGCAGCTTTGTGTGATTAATCAACATGACACATTTTTCTCATACATTCACCTGTTTGTTCTTTTATATTACTTTATTATTTTTCTTTTGTAATTGTAATTTTAGCGTTTTTTTTAATTTTATTTTATTTTTTAGCTCGATTCGTTTGCAAATACCACTTATCGATTATCTCCATTCACAAACAAACACTTGCCATTTTTTGGACTTACTTGATTCAAAGTGCTCGAGAATACATTAATTAAGAGTGGGTGGGTCGATCCAAATAGTGATAGTATCGATACAAAAGATAGGATTAGTCCCGGATCCATGAAATTGATATTATTAAATCCTCTAGAAAGTAAATTTATATAAATGTGTTTTAAGTTGCGTTGTTCATTTTTAACATTGTTATATCATTTGCTTTTGTTTAGTTATTTAGCACTATCTGACTTATTTGGCTCAAACTAATGTATTTTTTGTTGATATTTTCACTAATGTATTTATGTACTGTTCAATTGTTCACTAATACGTTTTGTTGATCTTGTTTTGTTTGTGTATAATCTATATCTTGTGTTGTAGTCTGTTCGTATAATCATGATCAACACATAAAATAAAATAAAAAATCATTCAATGATTTGGAAAAAAGTAAAATATTGATATTGGAAATACAAGTTCCCTTTTTTACACCATAATTTACATTTTTGTAAACTTGTGTGTCAATGACACTCTGATATTGCTTTCATTCGAACATTAGTAAATGTCTACTTTTTGGCGTTTGGGGACAATAACTAGGACGCTGTTGTGTCCACAGGATGTGTTCCTAATGATCCGACGTCACAAGACGACCATCTTCACAGAAGCCAAAGAGTCCACTTCAGTGTACGAGCTGAAGCGCATCGTGGAAGGAATCCTCAAGAGGCCGCCTGAGGAGCAGGTACTTTACAAGGTAACTAAAAAAAAAACACGGCGGATTCATGAAAATATCTCCTTGCGGGGCACCGTCGTCTAATTTGCATAATTGACCATGACACATGTGGGTGTCATTTCTACCTGGGGTGTGTCAGAGTGCATTCACTGCTGCTATTAGATGGTTTGTTTGTGTCAGACATTTTTTTTACTGTCACACAAAGGGGACATTTTGTGATTGCAGTGGAGATTTACAGTAACAAACGTCAAACGCATGCTTATAATTGCTGTGTTCAACTTGTGGCCCATTGGTACATTTTCACTTTGGACCTTGGAGTAAAAAGTTTGGACACCCTTGGAATATATTATAAATAGAATATTATTAATAGTAGTAATAGACTATATCATAAATATCATAGTACATGTGTATACCAAGATGACATCATGCAAAACAAATCAATCAATCAATGTTTACTTATATAGCCCTAAATCACGAGTGTCTCAAAGGGCTGCACAAGCCACAACGACATCCTCGGCTCAGATCCTACATCAGGGCAAGGAAAAACTCAACCGGATGGGACAATGAGAAACCTTGAAGGGGACCGCAGATGTGGGGACCCCCCCTGGGCGACTGGTGCAATGGACGTTGATAATATTGTGAGAGTCCAGTCCATAGTGGATCTAACATACTAGTGAGAGTCCAGTCCATAGTGGGGCCAGCAGGAGACCATTCCGAGCGGAGACAGGTCAGCAGCGCAGAGAGTGTTGTTGTTGTTGTTGAAGGGAAACGCGAACGTTGTGACGCAATACGTAAATATTACATGTTACTATGAATGTTACTACATTACATGTATACTTCCAGAGTGAATATATAAAACCTCGATGGAGGTTTTTGAATGTATTATGACACGCTACATAGGCGGAATAGAGCGACTTCCATTGGCTCCATTGTTAGCTGACTTTCATTTACGTTTATAATGCAAAAAAAAGAAAAATCATGTGAGTGCTTAACTCGCATAAGGATTGTGAATGATGGGCAGCATTCCAAAATAAGTGCCCCTTTTAAAGGCCTACTGAAACCCACTCCTACCGACCATGCAGTCTGATAGTTTATATATCAATGATGAAATCTTAACATTGCAACACATGCCAATACGGCCGGGTTAGCTTACTAAAGTGCAATTTTAAATTTCGCGCGAAATATCCTGCTGAAAACGTCTCGGTATGATGACGCCTGCGCGTGATGTCACGGATTGTAGAGGACATTTTGGGACAGCATGGTGGCCAGCTATTAAGTCGTCTGTTTTCATCGCAAAATTCCACAGTATTCTGGACATCTGTGTTGGTGAATCTTTTGCAATTTGTTCAATGAACAATGGAGACAGCAAAGAAGAAAGCTGTAGGTGGGAAGCGGTGTATTGCGGCCGACTGCAGCAACACAAACACAGCCGGTGTTTCATTGTTTACATTCCCGGAAGATGACAGTCAAGCTTTACCATTGGCCTGTGGAGAACTGGGACAACAGAGACTCTTACCAGGAGGACTTTGAGTTGGATGCGCAGACGCGGTACCGTGAGTACGCATACAGCTGCGGCTTCCAAACATTTGATCGCTTGCCCGTACGTGCGTGCCGCTATGTTCATGTCACGTACGTAACTTTGGGGACTTTGGGGAAATATATGTGCTGTATGAACTTTGGGGAGGTGAATGGTACTTTGGGCTGTGGGATTGAGTGTGTTGTGCAGGTGTTTGAGTTGTATTGGTGGGTTATATGGACGGGAGGGGGGAGGTGTTTGTTATGCGGGATTAATTTCTGGCATATTAAATATAAGCCTGGTTGTGTTGTGGCTAATAGAGTATATATATGTCTTGTGTTTATTTATTGTTTTAGTCATTCCCAGCTGAATATCAGGTCCCACCCGCCTCTCACAGCATCTTCCCTATCTGAATCGCTCCCACTGCCCTCTAGTCCTTCACTCTCACTTTCCTCATCCACAAATCTTTCATCCTCGCTCAATTTAATGGGGAAATCGTCGCTTTCTCGGTCCGAATCGCTCTCGCTGCTGGTGGCCATGATTGTAAACGATGTGCAGATGTGAGGAGCTCCACAACCTGTGACGTCACGCTACTCGTCTGCTACTTCCGGTATAGGCAAGGCTTTTTTATCAGCGACCAAAAGTTGCAAACTTTATCATCGATGTTCTCTACTAAATCCTTTCAGCAAAAATATGGCAATATCGCGAAATGATCAAGTATGACACATAGAATGGACCTGCTATCCCCGTTTAAATAAAAAAATCGCATTTCAGTTGGCCTTTAAAGACACGTTTTAATTAGGCCTTTTACTGATCATGTTCAATTTTATTTAGGTTTTTAATTTTTTATTCTATTTTCTATTTTATTTATTACTATTCTTACTACAAAGGGACAAGTGGTAGAAAATGGATGGATGGACTATTTTTACTACCAATAATCTTTGTGTTGTTTTTCTTCATTTAAAAATCTATTTTAAAATGTTGTACATCCTTTTAGATTACGTTAATGTTAGTCCTACAGTGTGGACGCCTCAAAGATGGCATTTTTCCTCTGTGCCATGTTTTGTTTTTGTCAATAGTGGCGTGCGTGTTCTTTCTTTCTTTTTTTTTAGGTGGAGAGCACTTTGTGTTGCCACTTGGCAGTGTATGAAAAGTGCTAATAAAAATGTATTATTTTTCCAAGTGTTGATACCCATTCCTCAGTAAGACGACCGTATGTCTCCACAAAGTTGTACAGGTCAAATTACGAAAGCACGCTCTGTGTCCACCTGTTGAGGTCCCCTGCTCATTAGCCACTAACGAGTGTGCGTTGTGGTCCTGTTCAGGATGACATGGTGCTGGAAGACGCTCAGACTCTGGGAAACTGCGGCTTCACAAACCAAACAGCGCGGCCTCAGTCGCCCGGCACCGTGGGACTGGCGTTCCGTCTCGGTAAATGACCTCACTCAAAGACGCTGCTTCTGCTTTTTTATGTGTTTGTGGGTCCTCGCTTCCTGACCTGGCGCTCCCACACGTGCGTGTGTCTCCTTGCAGATGATTCAGTCGAGCAGCTGACTATCGAGCCCTTCTCCATCCCCCCTGAACTCCCCGACGTCATGAAGCCACAGGACTCGAGCGGCACGGCCAACGAGCCGGCCGTACAGTGAGGAAGAAAGGGGGGCGGGGGGAGGGAGGAATGGGGTTGCGTCGTGGCGTGGGAGGGAACAATTTGGGAAGCGACACCTCAGCCGGCTCGTCTTGCGGACAACAGATCCCGAGCTGGACAGAAACAAACCCGGGTTGTAGTGCGTGCGTGCGAGCGATGCGTTTGTGTGCTTGCTAGCTACATTTTCACACACTGGTCACAACACTGTCACCTGGTAGAGGCGCAACATGTAAACACCTTACCTCCTATTTAATTCAGTCCAGTCTTTATTTGAGCTGCCTTACTCGTGCGTCTGTTTTTTTACCGGTTTCAATGTGGCCGTCAACCAGGAGAGACCTTTTTATTATTATTTTGCGCTATTTGTTTATTAAACTATTATTACTACGATTATTTAGTATTATTATTTACCGGCTTGTTTTTGGGTCTCAAGAACAAATTCACGCTGATCATTTTCTACAACACAAAGACTGCAGAAATGAACTAGCGGCCATGTTTATCTCAATGGTACACATCCTGGCTAATGTTTGTAGCACTCAGCATCTTGTCGACTTTAATCCGTGGGCCTGCTAAATGTGTATAGACTCAAGAAATGTCAGTTGTGGAAGTAGAGGCCACAATTGTCTTTGATTGTATACTATTTATACATTGACACAAATTGTTTTCCTGAAATTAAAACCAAGAGAAAAGGAACGCAGCAAAAACTTTGGCATGAAAGTGTAATATTTCTGGTTTAGAATTGATCTGCAACTGCGAAGCCAAATCCTCCGTGAGTCATTTGGGCGACACCTTAAGAACGCTTGAATGAAGTTTTTGACAGGATGGACTGTCAAAATTGATTTGATTCAACATTAAAATAAGCGTTTTCTCACCTCGTTGGCCTCTGTTGTGTACCTTTGCACACACTTCTGTGTTTTACGTAGTGCCAGTGAAGGCTGCACATAATTGTCTTGTTTCATCGAACTGTGACCAGAGTGCTTTGGGTTTCGTGAAAGGTGCTACTGTATTTTCATCCAATTATGAGTCAATATGTTCTTAATCTTATTTTCCAATACATTTTACACTTATGTTATACATTTCTCTGGCCTGACATATTTTATATGGCCCACGAAAGCCGGGAAATAACACGCGTCAATAAAGTACTGAACTATTTTCTCACTAAATGTATTGCAGAAAAATATACATAGGATAGACTTATTTATCCCACAATGGGAATATCATGTGGTTGCAGTGCAGATTTTTACATACAGTCAGAAAAGAAAACCACAATGAAAAACTGAAAATGGGTAATAATAAATACATACTGTAAACTACACCAGTTTTTCCTTAACCATTGTTGGGCAGAGGGTACCCCCAAGTGCCAAAAAGTATCTTGTTCCCTAGCTGTCGTCCGTATGTGCCGTAGCAGTACTCAGTTGGAACTTGTTTACCACTTGTGGCAGTAATGTCAATATCAAACAGAACAAGTCTGGAGCTAAAGTCATAGAGAAGTTTCTGCAGCGCAAAGATTATGCCTAAAGTGGTGAAACTGTATTTTAATTTGCACTTAATTTTATTGACAGTTTAGGTAAGAAACATTAGTGGCCTAGTGGTTAGAGTGTCCGCTCTGAGATCGGTAGGTTGTGAGTTCAAACCCCGGCCGAGTCATACCAAAGACTATAAAAATGGGACCCATTACCTCCCTGCTTGGCACTCAGCATCAAGGGTTGGAATTGGGGGTTAAATCACCAAAAATGATTCCCGGGCGTGGCCAACGCTGCTGCCCTCTGCTCCCCTCACCTCCCAGGGGGTGAACAACAAATTTCACCACACCTAGTGTGTGTGTGTGACAATCATTGGTACTTTAACTTATTCATTTTAGCACAACGTAATTGTATATAAATATATTTTTTGTCAGGTATTTATGAGTCCATTCCTATGCAGTATATTTAGTTAGTATTTATTAGTATTTACTTATTTTTCTAATCAGCACGCTAAGGCTAGGACGTTTGTCTCAAATAATCAGTTTAATGATTAAAAGATGGTTTAATATAATTTGACAAGGTTGTAAAAATAAATATATTTAAAAAATGCATTTTAAAGCAAGTTATCCATCAAATTGAACGCTGTAAACATGAAAATAGGTTTTAAAGTAAAAATGGGCAGTCAGCAAAATTTTACCAACAAAAAACATGGTCCCATTTTTCCATTTATAGTAATATACTGTACAAACAACCATATATTTTACAGTAGAAAAAAATATTTGCGAGCTCAGTCACCAGAATTTGAAAAAAACAACCCTGGTACAGTTTTTCCATTTACAGTAGTACACTGTGCAAACAACCGTATGTTTTACGGTGAAAACTGGCAGCTCAGTTGCCAACATTTTAACATAAACATTGGTACTGTTCCTCTGCTAACAGAAATATGGTGTAAAAAACAAAGTTTTACAATAATAATATAACGACCGAGTTGCCGGTTTTACCATGCAAAATTGGTTGTTTTTATAGTGTATGTAATTTTTTTTAAATAATAATGCATAGGCAATTGTTTAACAATATGAAGAGGTAAATCCTCATACATTTAAACATTATTCACTGTTATAAGCGGCCCTAAATGCATAAGTCATTTGACTTTTCTCGTCTTTCAATAAGGAAAACTTAAATTATTTTCCAGGACGCGTGGGAACCCCGTTTTCAGTAAAAGTATGCAATTTAAATGTCGTGTTTTACACTTCTAAATGAGATGGCGTAAATACTCTTATTAGGGAACGCAATGTTCCTTTGGGACAGAGAGGACCCTATTGTATTTTGTGCGTTTTATTCTTTATTATTATACCGCCGCCTCTTTGAGCTGTAATTTGACCCCCTTAACATGCTTCAAAACTCATCATATTTGACACACACATCAGGACTGGCGAAAATTGCCATTTAATAAAAAAACCAAACCCCAAAACTCAAAATTGCGCCCTAGCGCCCCCTAGGGAAAAACACAGACAAAACTGCTTGTAACTTCCGGTAGGAATGTCATAGAGACATGAAACAAAAACCACTATATAGGTCTGACTTAGACCTAGATTTCATACATTGACATCCTTCCTGTTGATTACAAATCAACAGGAAGTTGGCAATTCCCCCTTCAAAACAAAAGTTTAGTAAAAACAGTCACTTTTGCCTCTTTGAGCTGTAATTTGACCCCCTTAACATGCTTCAAAACTCACCGAACTGGACACACACATCAGGACTGGCAAAAATTGCGATCTAATAAAAAAAAACCAACCCCAAAACTCAAAATTGCGCTCTAGCGCCCCTCAGGAAGATCTTTGAACACTAATTTGACCCACTCAACATGCTTCAAAACTCACCATATTTGACACACTCATCAGGACCTGCGAAAATTGTCTTTTGATAAAAAAAACCGAACCCCAAAAATCAAAATTGCGCTCTAGCGCCCCCTAGGAAAAAAAAAAAACAGACTGCCTGTAACTCCCACTAGGAAGGTCGGAGAGACATGAAACAAAAACCTCTATGTAGGTCTGACTTAGACCTAGTTCTCATAATTGTATGTCTTCGGGCTAAAATCAACAGGAAGTTTGCAAGTCCCCCTTCAAAACAAAAGTTTTGTAAAAACCGGTCACCTTTTTTCAAACATTATCTCCTCTGAGTGCGTTTGTCGTGTCGGCTTCAAACTAGCACAGGAGATAGATGGAACCCTTCTTATCATAAGTTGACCAAAGAGTTTTAATTACTGCTCCTGTTTGGATTTTATGTGCCATCAAAGTCGGTCCCGTCCATCGCTGCTTGCAGCTTTATTTTCCAATTATTTCTGAAATCCCCGAACGCAGCACTGTTAGCCCTGCTGTTTTGTGTTAGCATTTAGTTAGCAATGCTAACTTTTTGAGTGCTAGCCTACGTGAGGACAAACTAGCTGAAAACATTTAGCCTCACTTCAATATTGCCGGAGGTTCAACCGGTCGCTAAATGTGCAAATGGACGTCGACGAGTGTGTTTTATCGGCAGCCAGGGCCGTGTTGGAGCTGGCGGAGCGGGAGTGGCAGCCTCTGTCTGAGGCCGAGCTGGAGCAGCGCTTGGACCAGACCGTGGAACAGATACTCGAGGCGGAACTCATTAACAAAGTCAAAAGTTTGCATCAGTCAGAGGTTTATGTGACAGGAAAGCCGCATGAAGCTGATGTGCAGCTTTCACAGGCGGCTGATACTACTGCCGCTGCCCGGGAGAGAGTGGAGGCAGAGCGGCCACAACAGTGCGATGTCGCCGTGGAGGAGACAACCGCAGTCAAGGTCAGCTACTACTTTAATAAAAACTTGGACACTTTTTGTAACAACTTAAATAACGTCACGTCAGTAAATAATGTGGGTTCAGAGAACTCGGGACTTAGTTGAAAAATAGTGTACATTTGATACAATCAATATGGCGACCATTCTTTTTTTTTGGTTATGTCGCAAATGCCCGGATCTGTGGAAGTAGAATTGTCTCACATCGACTTTTTATATATATATATATATATATATATATATATATATATATATATATATATATATATATATATATATATATAATCAGTACATATGGATATATTAATACAAATACAAATGTGATATACAAATACAAAAATAAATTGTATAAATAAACGCGTATTTCTAATTATATTTTTGAGATTTCAAAATATATACAAATAAAATTTATAAATATAAAATGTGACATACAAATAAAATAATTTGTATGAATAAACATGTATTTGTAAATATATTTTTGAGATTTGAATATAAATATGCTTGATTTTGTATTGAATTTGCATATGTGGATCGCTTTTTTGTAGAGATGTCCGATGATATCGGACTGCCGATATTATCGCCGATAAATGCTTTAAAATGTAATATCGGCAATTATCGGTATCGGTTTCAAAAAGTAAAATGTATGACTTTTTAAACCGCCGTTGTACGGAGTGGTACACGGACGTAGGGAGAAGTACAGAGCAGTTGCGTCTCCCAGTCATACCTGCCAACCCTCCCGATTTTCCCGGGAGACTCCCGAATTTCAGTGCCCCTCCCGAAAATCTCCCGGGGCAACCATTCTCCCGATTTCCACCCAGACATCAATATTGGGGGCGTGCCATAAAGGTACTGCATTTGCGTGCCGGCCCAATCACATAATATCTACGTCTTTTCACACACACAAGTGAATGCAAACCATACTTGGTCAACAGCCATACAGGTCACACTGAGAGTGCCCGTATAAACAACTTTAGCACTGTTACAAATATGTGCCACACTACCCACACCAAACGAGAATGACAAACACATTTCGGGAGAACATCTGCACTGTAACACAGTGCAGATGTTCAGAACCCCTTGTAGCACTAACTCTTCCGGGACGCTACAATATACACCCCCTGCTACCCCCCAACCCCGCCCACCTCAACCTCCTCATACTCTCTCAGGGAGAGTATGTCCCAAATTCCAAGCTGCTGTTTTGAGGCGTGTTAAAAAAAAATAATGCACTTTGACTTCAATAATAAATATGGCAGTGCCATGTTGGCATTTTTTTTCCATAACTTGAGTTGATTTATTTTGGAAAACCTTGTTACATTGTTTAATGCATCCAGCGGGGCATCACAACAAAATTAGGCATAATAATGTGTTAATTCCACGACTTTATATATCGGTATCGGTTGATATCGGAATCGGTAATTAAGAGTTGGACAATATCGGATATCGGCAAAAAAGCCGATGTGTCGATGAGACATTCCTCCCACAAACCAGATGCACAAATAAATGTGACCTACACATTCCCCTGAACAACCAGCAGAGGGCACTGCGGTAGTGGTGACATCAATTATGGTATTTTGAGAGGTAATTATTGAAGTCGGACATCACTGAAGGCCTTGGTGGGAAATGCACGGCCCGTCACTGGTATATTTATATTACAAACTTAACCGATTTTTGAACAGGGTTCGTAAATTGAAAAGTTTGTATAGTGAAGCAAATACGCCATAAAAAAAACATCCATCCATCCATCCATCCATTATTGCTACAATAATAAAAATTAAAAAAAAGTACAATCCACTTAGAATAAATTATTATCGTCAAACGTCCTCTCAGGAACTGCTTCATTGGCTCATTAGAGGAAAGAAACGAGCAGACAGAGAGAAAAAAGACAGGGGTTTGTCGCTGAACAAGAGGTAGTCTACGCCGCTGTGAAACAAGTCCACTTTGGCTTCTTTTTCCAGAAAAGTCCATTCTCATCACAACTAAAACTTGCTGTTGTCAATCTCTCCAATACGAGCAAGCACAAAATGACTGCCAGCGAGACAAAATGAATGGCTGAAGGGTTCAAGACATGCTTGTCACACAGATGCATACTTGGCGTGGTCTAAGTGTTTGTACGGTTTTGATTTGTTTTATGCCGTTTTTTTGTCAAAACATAGTTTTTTATGGCGAACACACAAAATATGCAATAATTTAAAATATATTTTAAAGTGGAGTCTTGAATAGGTCAAATAATTCATAATAACTTTGATTTTAATGCACTCACTGTCCCCTCATTGTCCCCCCATTGTCTTTTATTGTCCCCCATTGTCCCTCATTGTTCTTTATCGTCCCCCATTGTCCCTTATCATCCCTTATTGTCTCCCATTGTCCCTTATTGTCCACAATTGTCCTTTATTGTCCCTTATTGTCTCCCATTGTCCCTTTATTGTCTCCCATTGTCCCTTATTGTCCTTTATTGTCCCCTTATTATTCCTCACTGTCCTTCATTGTCCCTCTTTGTCCCCTTATTTGCCCTCATTGTCCCCTTATTATCCCTTTTTGTCCCCATTGTCCCTTGTTGTCACTCATTGTCCCTCACTGTCCCTTATCGTCCCTCATTATCCCCTTATTGTCCCCTCACTGTCACTTATTCTTCCCTTATTGTCCCCCATTGTCTTTTATTGTCCCCTCACTGTCCCTTATTATCCCGTCATTGTCCCTTATTGTCACTCATTGTCCCTTATTGTCCCTCATTGTCTTTTATTGTCCCCTCACTGTCCCTTATTGTCCCCTCATTGTCCCTTATTGTCACCCATTGTGCCTTCTTGTCCCCTTTTTGTCCCTCATTGTCTTTTATTGTCCCCTCACTGTCCCTTATTGTCCCCTCATTGTCCCTTATTGTCACCCATTGTGCCTTCTTGTCCCCTTTTTGTCCCTCATTGTCTTTTATTGTCCCCTCACTGTCCCTTATTGTCCCCTCATTGTCCCTTATTGTCACCCATTGTGCCTTCTTGTCCCCTTTTTGTCCCTCATTGTCTTTTATTGTCCCGTCACTGTCCCTTATTGTCCCCTCATTGTCACCCATTGTGCCTTCTTGTCCCCTTTTTGTCCCTCATTGTCTTTTATTGTCCCGTCACTGTCCCTTATTGTCCCCTCATTGTCCCTTATTGTCACCCATTGTGCCTTCTTGTCCCCTTTTTGTCCCTCATTGTCTTTTATTGTCCCCTCACTGTCCCTCACGTACCTTCAGTACATCACAGCTGTCCTTCAGGGCTCCAAATCCAAGTTCCCACTGACGGGCCGGGCCCGCTTGTCCTTGTCCCAAACGGTCCCGCTGTGCCTCGCCCTCATGTCGGAGCGCGTCAGCTACCGCGCCTTGTCCCGCCACTTCGGCCTGGAGAAAGGGAACATCCACCGCATCTTCTTTCACTTCTGCCGGCGCGTCAACTCGCTGCAGGAGAAGCACATCCGCTGGCCGGCGGGTACGTCTTTTAAAGTATAGCCCGATATGACGCCGCGGGTCTCATTTGTGGGACTTTGACTCCGCAGGAAGCGAGGCGGAAGATGTCCTCTTCCCGCTCTTTGAAGGGGCCGACGAGGAGCGGGCCCAAGGTTCTTGTGTTCCCCGAGTGTTGGGAGTTCTGGGACACACCCGGATTCCCGTCAGGCTGCCGGCAGGGAAACACGTCGTGCCGCAGGCCAAGAGGATGAGGAAGGAGGACCACGGTGACTCTTGGCTCCGCTTGGAGCTAGTGTGTGACCGTGCGGGACGCTTCCTCCACTGCAGCGTCAGCGAAGACCAGAACACGGACGGCGGCGTCGCTCTGAGCCACAAACTCCAGCGGAACCCCGTGACTCCCGGCTCGGTGCTGCTGGCCCGGGTCGGCTACCCGCTCACCGCTCACATTTTAACGCCGTACGCCGCGGGAAGTCTCGGGCGGGGAGAGAAGCTGCTCAACGCCACGCTGGAACCGCATTTGCGTATCCTGGATCAGGCCGTGGCCGACCTTAAGGCCAGGTTCCAGAGACTCCAGTGCCTGGACATCGGGAACTGCAGCCGAGCGCCGGCCGTGGTCTTGACCGCCTGCGTGCTCCACAACCTCCTGTTGGACATCGGCGACGTTGTCCGAGGACGAGTTGGAGGGGAGGACGTTTGGAGCGAGGAGGGCGAGGGAGTGGAGGAAGGTGTACGCCAACGAGACGCCATTGCAGAAATGTTACGTTCTCAAAGCTCCTGGGAGTAAACGTCTATTTGTGTGACCATCTTTTTTACAGTGCAATAGATTTTTACACCAAATTACTGTGAATTAAAAATTGATTCCACTGTTATTTGTACAGTAACATCATGGCGACTGAGCTGCGAGTATTTTATTGTAAGATCAGATTTATTTTTAGTAAACTCAAAAATTTGAGATTTTACAGTAAAAAAAACAGTCAGCTTCGTCGCCTAAAATTTTGCTTTTTGTAACATCTTACTGTAATTTTTTTAATTGGTTCCACTATTAATTTTACAGTAAAATTCTGGCGACCGAGCTGCCATTTATTTTACCATAAAATTGAGTCTTTGTTTTTACAGTGCATTACTGTAAATATAATTTTAAATTCGATATTACATCAAATTACTGTTATTTAAAAATCGATTGCACTGTTATTTTTACAGTAAAATTATAGTAATTGAGCTGCAAGTATTTTATCGTAAGATCATATTTTTTTTCACAGTGAACTAAATTTTTTTGAGATTTTACAGTAAAAAACTGGAAGCTCAGTCACCTAAAATGTTTTTTTTTTAACATATTACTACAAATTTAAAAATTGGTTCTACTATTAATTTTACAGTAAAATCCTGGCGACTGAGCTGATATTTGACCATAAAATTGACAGTCTTTGTTTTTACAGTGCATTACTGTAAATATTTTAAACTATGATTTTGCACCGAATTACTGTGAATTAAAAATCGTTTACACTGTTATTTTTACAGTAAAATTATGGCGACTGAGTTGCGAGTATTTTACCGTAAGATCTTTTTTTTATTTTTACAGTGAACTGTAAAAGTAATTTTAAATAGAATTTTGCACCAAATAACTGAATTAAAAATCGATAGCACTGTTACTTTTACAGTAACCTTTGTGTGTATATGTTAAACCACACTGTAAAAAACAAAACAATGTGGGGGTTTTACTGTTAAAAACTGGCAGCTCAACCGCTAGATTTTTACTGTAAAAAATTACGTTGGTTTTTACACGGAAGTAATGTAAATTGAAAATCGAGTCCACTGTTTTTTTACAGTAACATCATGGCGACTGAGCTGCTAGTATTTTATCGTAAGAGCTGACTTTTTTTTTTACAGTGAACTGTAAAAAATTTTTTTTAGATTTTACAGCAAAAATCGCCTAAAATGTAATGTTTTTTAACATATTATTGTAAATTTTAAAATTGCTTCTACTATTAATTTTACAGTAAAATTCTGGCCACCAAGCTGACATTTGACCATGAAATTGACAGTCTTTGTTTTTACAGTGCATTACTGTAAATAGAATTTTAAATAGAATTTTGCTCCAAATGACTGTGAATTAAAAATCGATTTATTTTTTACAGTACCATTTGTGTGCACATAATAAACCACACTGGAGGTTTCACTGTAAATAAAAGTGCTAGCGAAATTTTTACTGTAAAAATGATGGTGTTTTTTTACACGGAAGTAATGTAAATTGAAGATCGATTCCACTGTTATTTTCAAAGTAACATCATGGCGACTGAGATCTGACTTTTTTTTCACAGTGAACTGTAAAAATGTTTTTGCAGTAAAAAAACTAGCAGCTCAGTCATATAAAATGTACAGTGTTTTTTTTGCACATGTTCCTGTCAATTTTAAAATTGTTTTCACTATTCATTTTACGGTAAAATTCTGGCGACTTAGCTGACATTTATTTGACCATAAAATCGACAAGTCTTTCTTTTTACAGTGCAGTACTGTACGTAGTATTTTAAACCCAATTACAGTTTGATACCAATATTATTGTTACAGTAACGTTATGGCAACTGAGTTAGTATTTTACTGCAAAATATGACTTTTTGTCAGTTTTTACTGTGAAACAAAAGTCCTCAGAATTTTCACCTAAAATAAAATTGTCAGTGTTTCTTACACTGAATTACTGTAAATTGAAAGTCTATACCGCTGCTATTTTTACAGTAACATTATGGGGACTGAACTGCTAGTATGTTAACATTACTTCTGACTTTTTTTGTGTATTACGGTAAAAAAAAAAAAAAAGAGTAGATTTTACAGTAGGACTCCGGCAGCCCAGTTGCCGGGATTTTACTATAAAATTAAAATTAAAAATTAAATTAAAAATGTATACGATTTTTACAGTAACATTATGGCCACTGAAATGTTAATATTTTACCTTTTACATATTTTCAATGTTTTTACACAAGTTACTGTGAATTTAAAATCAATACCAGTGTTTTTACACTATTTTGGCAACTGATATGCGAGTATTATACTGAAAAATCTGAATTATTTTATTAAAGTGAACTGTAATTTTTAAAAAGATTTTAAGTAAAAAAAAAAAAAAAAAAATTTAATTTCACTTTACAATGTTTTTTTTTTTTTACACAAATTACTGTAAATTTGTAAAATTTATTTTATCATAAAATCAAGGTTTTTATTTTTGCAGTACGTTACAGTAAATGAAAAAACGTCACCACTTATTCTTACAGTTCTGGTGACTGAGCTGCCAGTTTTTATTGTAAAATCTACAGTTTAAGTGTACTGTAAAAAAAAAAGTAAAATACTGACTGCTGAGTTGACAGAACTTAACCATAACATTTACAGTGGTTCTTGCACAGAAAACTGTCAATTTAAAATGGATACCACTGTTATTTTACAGTAACCATGAATTGATTAACGTGGAGCCCGACTTAAACACGTTGAAAAACTTATTGGGGTGTTACCATTTAGTGGTCAATTGTACGGAATATGCACTGTACTGTGCAATCTACTAATAAAAGTCTCAATCAATCAATAACACTATGGTGACGGAGCTTCTAGTATTTCACCATAAAATCTACTTACTTTTTTTGTGTATTACATTAAAAAAAAGTAGATGTTACCATAAAATTGATGGTGGTTACACTGAATTACTGTTAATTCGGTACCATTGTTATTTTTATCATGAAATGCTGGCAACTTATTTTTAATCTATGGTGGTTTTTACAGTGCATTACTGAAAAAAGAAAAAGTTTTTTTTTGTAGTAAAATTCTGGCAACAGAGGTTCCAATATTAGCATAAATGTAGCGTGTTCACAGGTCAGATTAATAGTATAAATTAAGTTGATATTCAACATGGGTGCCACATATTAATACAAAAGTCACTTTTAATGCTTCCAAATGTAGATTTCAACAAGTTGCAGTTCCACGTTTTACCCACTAGATGGCAACAAGTATCGCAAAAGCGTCTTCAGTCTGAAAGCTTTGACCGTAATGTTTATGAAAGATGTGAAAAGCATCCTTTTCAGCGAGCACGCTGCCTTCAAAAAGCTTGTTGACGTTTATCGCCGACAGCGTCTCGGTGTGGAACTAACGGCCATCTTTGCCCACCTGAGAGTCTCTCTGAGCCAGGCTGGAGATGGCCTGGGCTAAGTTGTTGAGGGCCTCGATCTTCCTCTCCTCCAGGGCCTTCTGCTGGGCCCACATGTTCAGCTTCCTCTCCTGCAGCTCCATGTACAGCTGCAGGACGTCCTGCGGAGGCCGCGGCGGCGGCGGTGGGCAAGGCGAGGCGGCGGGAGGCGAAGGCAGAATGGGCGTGAACCTCTTGCTCGCCGCGGCTTTTCCCGCCTCGGTCCCGCTCAGCTTGGCCCGGCGCAGGGCGTCCATGTCCTCCCGGTTCTTGCCCAGGACCTCGTGCATCCTCCTGAAGAACTCCCAGTGGACGCTGGCCTCCCCCAGCCTTTTGGCCCTGGCGGCGTTCTTCCTGTAGGTGGTCAACATGTTCCGCCACTTGAGGTCGCACTCGTAGGACTTGACCCAGACGTCCGCCCCGTCCCTCTCCCTCAGCTGAGCGTTCACCTTCTCCGCCACCGCCTCCCACAGTTTCTTCTTCTTGCACACGGGCTGCTCGAAAGCCTGGTCCATTTCTAGTCGGATGTTGACCAGGTGCCAGGTGGCCAGCAGGGTCCAAACAAACTCTGAAGGGGGAATAAAAACATGTGATTGGTCGATAAATATTAGACTTATTGACTTCCTTTTTATTGTCATTCAAATTTGAACTTTACAGTACAGATAAGAACGAAATGTTGTTGCATTAGCTCATTGTAATGCAGAATAAAAAAGCAATAAGGTGCAGATATAAATAAATAGGTTACTGTACAGATAAATATATTGCACTTTTTCATATGCATCCACGTTTATGGATGTATGTTATATTGTCTTTATATTCCAGCGAGTTAATCCATTTTGGGGGGAGTTGAGGGGATGATTACGATGCAAAATATATATAGCATCATATATCGAAAAATAGATCACTTTAATGAACATTTTCACACCCATTGGCAAAACTTGCACGTTTATTATGGATTTTGGTACTTCACTTCTCCAATATTAGCATGCTAAGGTTTTATGCTAGCATTTTAGCCAGTTTTGTTTCTTTATAAATCATGTTTTTTAATACTTAGCGCCATCGTAGAAGTATGTTAACTTCTATATTAGCATGCTATGTTTTATGCTAGCATTTTAGCCAGTTTTGTTTCTTTATAAATCATGTTTTTTTATACTTGGTGCCGTATTAAAATGTGCTAACATCTTATATATTAGCATGCTAACGTTTCATGCACGCGTTTGAGCAATTTTTGTTTTTTTAAACCTAAAAATAATGGATTTTGATACTTGGCGCCATCTTAGATGTATGTTAAATTCTATATTAGCATGCTAACGTTTTATGCTAGCATTTTAGTCAGTTTTGTTTCTTTATAAATCATGTTTTTTGATACTTAGCGCCATCGTAGAAGTATGTTAACTTCTATATTAGCATGCTAATGTTTTATGCTAGCATTTTAGCCAGTTTTGTTTCTTTATAAATCATGTTTTTTTATACTTGGTGCCAGAGGTGTGGACTCGAGTCACATGACTTGGACTCGAGTCAGACTCGAGTCATGAATTTGATGACTTTAGACTCGACTTGACAAAATGTAAAAAGACTTGCAACTCGACTTAGACTTTAACATCAATGACTTGTGACTTCACTTGGACTTGAGCCTTTTGAATTGACATGACTTGACATGACTTGCTACTTTCCCCAAAACCCAAAGATGAAAAAGTTATTCGGGAGCGCTCCGTATTTTTCATTGTGTACTTGTCTATCAGCGTTGCGTGTGTCAGCTGGTGTGGTCTCAGTACAACAGCCAATCAAATTAGATCTACTTTGTTTTCATCACACAGCATTCATCCAATCAAATTGCAGGACAACCAACGAAGAAGACATGTCCAAACCACACGCCAGTGAACAAAAAATTATACCTAAAATAATTTTGTTTGGGTATAAAAATTACGAGGTGGTCAACACAAAACGGTTTGCAGTATGCAACACATGCGGTTCGAAAATTACTGATGGAGAGGCAACAACTTCCAACTACGTCCGGCATTTGAAGTTGCACAAAGAACGGTAAGTTTTGAATGTAAGATAACGTTTATTGGCTAAGTAACGTGACTTTTATTTGCTGTGTAGTTAAATCAGTGAGGCTGTAAACTCACTGCTAACGTTATAACGTTATTGCAAACACGGGAATCTGTTGCAGTTCACTACCTTATTCATACTTTTTGTTCAGTGATTTTTTTTAAGCAGGGTTACGTAGTCAATATATCACACGTAACGTTAGACGGCGGTCAGCAGCACCGCGTATTTTAGCCACCTAAAAAAAGACAAAAATAGTAAAATAAAGGTCAGTTAAAATGTATACTATATTATGAATATGTGTACCGTTTTAGCTAGCTTTCTGACATACTGTTGGTTGTTTACCTCAGTGGTCCCCAACCACCGGGCCGCGGCCCGGTACTGGTCCGTGGATCGATTGGTAATTTTTTTCTTTTTTTCCCTTTTTTTAATTAAATCAACATAAAAAACACAAGATACACTTACAAGTAGTGCACCAACCCAAAACAACTCTCTCTCCCCTTTTGTTCTGGGCATTGAACATGAAGACTCTTCCTTCACTGTTCTGAGTGGCCATGAGAGTCTTGGCAGTGCCTGCCTCCAGTGCTCCAGTGGAGCGAGTTTTCAGCCATGGTGGCATCATACTACGCCCCCATCGTGCACAAATGACTGACAGACTCTTGGCTAATTTGGTCTTTTGCAAATGCAATGCAGCATAGGGCCCTGACATATAAAAAGTACAACTTTTTTGTTATGTTCACGTATGTCATGTTTTTTCAATGTTAACACTTTTGTACAAATAAGTACATTTGCACTTTATTTTTCAATGTGTTTGTTCTGTAAAGGAATGAGTTAATGTTTAAAATGACTGGTTAATAGTGCTATTATAAAGTGCAATGTCAGCACAATTTTCTTTCCTGCAATTTAAAATGCACTTGTTTTAATAAATAAATACAGCGTTTGAAAAGCATACACAATCTGTGTTAATATATTAGTCTGTGGTTAAAAGGACTTGAAAGGACTCGAAACTCAAAATGCAGGACTTAGGACTTGACTTGAGACTTTCCAGTCTTGACTTTGGACTTGACTCGGGACTTGCCTGTCTTGACTCGGGACTTGACTCGGACTTGAGGGCAAAGACTTGAGACTTACTTGTGACTTGCAAAACAATGACTTGGTCCCACCTCTGCCGTATTAAAATGTGCTAACGTCTTATATATTAGCATGCTAACGTTTCATGCATGCGTTTGAGCAATTTTTGTTTTTTTAAACCTAAAAATAATGGATTTTGATACTTGGCGCCATCTTAGATACATGTTAACTTCTCCTATGTTAGCATGCTAACGTTTTGTACTAGCATTTGAACTAGTTTTGTTTCTTTATAAATCATGTTTTTTGATACTTGGTGTGTGTGCTAACTTCTTATATATTAGCATACCAACGTTTTATGCACACATTTTTGCAACTTTTGTTTTTCTAACCTAAAAATAATGGATTTTGATACTTGGCGCCATCTTAGCTGTATATTAACTTGCCCTATGTTAGCATGCTAATGTTTTATGCTAGCATTTTAACTAGTTTTGTTTCTTTATAAATCATGTTTTTTGATACTTGGCGTGTGTGCTAACTTCTAATATATTAGCATGCTAACGTTTTATGCACGCATTTGAGCAACTTTTGTTTTTCTAACCAGAAAATAATGGATTTTGATACTTGGCGCCATCTTAGATGTATGTTAACTTCTCCTATGTTAGCATGCTAACGTTTTATGCCAGCATTTTAACTAGTTTTGTTTCTTTATAAATCATGTTTTTTGATACTTGGCGCCATCAAAAATGATGCTTACTTCTTATATATTAGCATGCTAAGGTTCTGTGCATGAGGTGGCGACTTGTCCAGGGTGTACCCCGCCTTCCGCCCGATTGTAGCTGAGATAGGCTCCAGCGCCCCCCGCGACCCCGAAGGTAATAAGCGGTAGCAAATGGATGGATGGATGGAGGTTCTGTGCTAGCATTTTAGCTAGTTTTGTTCCTTAAACTTAAAAATCATATTTGTTGATACTGGACGCCATAAAAGTATGCTAACTTTTTCCATATTAGCATGCTAAAGTTGTATGCTGGCATTTTAGCTAATTTTGTTTTTTTTCATACCTAAAAATAATGTTTTTTCATTGTTGGCGCCATCATAGAAGTATGGTAACTTCTTCTATATTAGCATGCTAACATTTTATATAAGCATTTTAGCTCGTTTTGTTCTTTAAACCCTAAAAATCATGGTTTTTGAAACTTGGCGTCATCATAGACGTATGCTAACTTCTTCTATATTAGCATGCTAATGTTCTATGCTCACAGTTTAGCTTGTTTTGTTCCTTTAAACCTAAAAATACTGTTTTTTATTATCTGGCGCCATCATAGAAGTATGTTAACTTCTTGTATATTCGCTTGCTAACATTTTATGTTAGCATTTTAGCTAGTTTTGTTCTTTTAAACCTAAAAATCATGGTTCTTGATACCTGGCGACATCATAGACGTATGCTAACTTCTTCTATATTAGCACGATAACGTTTTATGCTTGCATTTTAGCTTGTTTTGTTCCTTTAAACCTAAAAATCATGGTTCTTGATACTTGGCGCCATCATAGAAGTATGCTAATGTTTTATCCTAGCATTTACTAATTCCATTTGTATAAACCTAAAAATCATGTTTTTTGATACCTGGCACCATCATAGAAGTATGCTGACGTTTTATTCTAGCATTTACTAATTTCATTTGTATGAAACAATATGAAAAAACATCTGTTTTTGGACAATTGAGTGGTGGTTTTACTTTTTTGCTATATGTACTATAAATACAAGTACTGTCATATTTTTTTTTCAATCCGATTAATCACACTTTTGAATTTGGATTCATTGTGTATAATCACAGTAAATGTTTTGCTTACATTATTTAAAAATAACCTAAAAAAGACCCCAATATTTTGACACAAATGCAATTTTATAGTCAGAATGTCATACAAAAACATTTTTTTAAATGTTTTACTTGAAAGTACGTAATTAAAAGTATTTTCTAAACTCCTTTCAGGGTTTATGTTGGAGCAAAATTTGGCATTGCCCTGATCACTGACCTCATAAAAACCCACGCCGCCTTTCAACCGTTCGCCGTTAATGTAAAAGAGCTCAAAATAAATTACGATACCGGTAATGTAAAAAATAACTATAAAATCTAAATTAATTTCTGTGATTATTATGCAAATAGACATGATTAATGCAATATTTTTTTGTGCTAGAACATCTAATTATTTCTCTTCAACACTAAAAAAGTAGGTTTTGTTCTTTAGTTACATTTTTGATATCTCAAAATTAACCCAAAAACTGCACATGTAAACCAATCGTTTTTGGTTTTTATTTTTAAAAAACAATTACATTGAAAAACAGAGTTATTTTTTTGGTGTCCAAAAGCGATCTAAAAATGTTTTGTTGTATATTTCAAATAACAAAATAAAAAGCATCAGTTCATGGTCATCAGGAAGCGGCAGGATACAACACTTTGAATAGCAACTTCCGGTTGCGGTGTCGGAATATAAAAAAGCGTCTAGTTTGGTCCGTTTTTTAGTGTCTGATGACAAAAAATGTAATTGTTTGTTAAACAAAATATAAATCAAACCGTTTTTACATCTGGTTAATGTTATTTGACACTGAAAATGAATAATGCCCTATTTTTTAAATATATATTTTTGTTTTTCAAAGTAAAAGTCAATTAATCTAATCGTTTTTTGTTTAAGAATTCCCATCCATAGAAATAAAATATAACTGACCAAAAGACACACTGATCTCGGGGTCTGCCCACTCATCTTGCCTCCCTTCATCGATGACTCGACTTTGGCTAAAAGTGTGAAACTACTGACCCGCTTTTGTTTTATCGGCATCTGCACCGGACACTGCCGTTTCCTCTTCCTGTACACTCGAACCGTGTAGCACAATTGTTTCGACATCCTCCATATTGCTAACTCACAACCATATCGGTGAATGCGCTGGCGTCCAAACGATGTATCTACCGTGGAATTTAACAACGCCTCGAACGCAGGTTCTCGTATTGGGTAAAGAGGTGCCATAACTATGCGACCCACATTGTGGGAAATGTAGTCCAATTCACTGCACACGTCGTTGATTGTAATCGTTACTGTATGCCAAATGACTACAATCCCAAAACCCCCAAACCGTATTGTGCCGACATTGCTGATGGGATTGTAGTTTTTCCGACACGACATCGCTCAGAACGAAGCAAATCTGATTATTGTTGGACTACAACTCCCAGTATTCATTGCGCGAGCCATCCTCCCGGTTCCCTGCTTCATTCTCCGAGCCGCCCTGTCTTCTTGTTTGGCTAAAGATGGCGTTAGCGGCTAACACAGGCGATTGCTTTTTGTTACACACAAATTATTCGACAAGTGGCGGCACAGCATCGAGCGATCATAGCTTTGCCTCGTCACTTAACATGTGAAAATATGTTACATTTGGCGAACACACGTCAGGTAGCAAGAAAAACGATTGGCTGGCCTTCTGCGCGACGTAGGCCTGTTTTGCGGGGAGCAGAGCGAAGCGATTGGAACTTCATTTCCCATCAGCCACTGCGGCATCAGGTGGTACAAGATATGTTCCCATGCCGGGACTTGTAGTTTTATTACCATGTGAAACTTGTAAATACTGTATAAATTAATATTTGACCCGTTTTGTTGATAAAATGACAATTTGATAGCAATGCACCATGTTTGGGGGAATGTTTTTGTAAGTTAAATCAAATTTATAAATACAGAAAAGACTAAAGAACCATGGCTGCGTCGACCCTGCAAGCCGGCTGGAAGCAATCTCCACCATCTTCCAGGGAGGGATCTCCATCGTCGCCTGAATCATCTTTAAGCTGGTGTCTGGCCCACCTGTCCAAAGCAGCACCTGCCGCCAAACACCCGAGTCAAGGCAAAGCAGAGTCGGACGGCGGCAGAGAACTGGACAAGAGGTCCAAATTCTCTCAGTGGCGAGCTTTGGTCGCCATCCGGACGCAACACATAAAGGGCGACAAGGCGGGCATCACCAGATTTCGGACTCAGGAAGGTCTGCAACCCTTGTTGGACCTGCTCAGCCACCCAGAATTCTCCAGGAAAACTCTGGACCTGGCGCTTAGTATTCTGGCCAACTGCTGCACTGAATTAGAAACACGTATAGAGGTGAGATTAAATGATTGACATAATGATTGTATATTTTAAACATTGCATTTTCTATTGCAGGTTCGTAAGCTTGATGGAATAAATATAGTTGGTGAGTCTTCTTTTCAGACATTTCCATACAATTGTTGACGTACACATTTCATGGAGTGCGCTGGTGACAAATGTCTGTGCGTTCTCAGTGGACATCATGAAGAGGAACGTGGCCCAGGAGACCATCCAGAACAGGGCCGCACGGGCTTTGGGAAATCTGGCAATGGACTCTGAGAGCTCGGCGCTCATCCACTCGGCAGGTAAGACCACTGGGATTTACTGCAGACATCATAAATAGTGGGGAGGGGACCCTGGAACATTTTTTATCAGGATCATGCTTCAAACCCCGCTTCAAAAAGTTGTGCTCTACAAAACATACTCAATTTAATTTATTAACAAAAATACATTTTTGTGTTGTAGGTTGAAGTGTTTTATAGAATGTGCTCCTGAGTTACTGTTGCTGATCAGTTTGAATTCATTAGTATTTATTAAGTTTATTTAATGACATTTTCAGTGTCAAATGGCTTAAGCCGGTTAAAACAGGTTTAAATAAATATATATATATTTTTTTTCAGGCAAATTGATGCACTTTAAATCGTTTTTGTTACGGATAAGAAACAGTGTTAATAAAGGTATTGTTTGTTGTAAGTTGATTCATATTTATTTTTTCTTTTTATGTTTTTTAATGCTAATAATGATACAATAGTATGCAGAGGTGTACTTATAACAATTTTACAGACAAAAGATAGTATTTATTATGGGTGCACACATTTTTTTATTCACATTTAATTACATTTTCAGTATCAAATGGCTTAAGTCGGTTAAAAAATGTTTAATTAAATATAATTTTTTTATTTCAGGCAAATTGATGCACTTTAAATCGTTTTTGTTACGGATTAAAAAAGTGTTAATAAAGGTATTGTTTGTTGTAAATTGATTCATATTTTAATTTTTTTTTAAATGTTTTTTTAATGCTAATAAAGATACAATGGTATGCAGAGGTGTACTTATAACAATTTTACAGACAAAGGATAGGATTTATAATGGGTGCACACAAAAATGGATTCACATTTAATTACATTTTCAGTATCAAATGGCTTAAGTCGGTTAAAAAATGTTTAAATAAATATATATTTTTTTATTTCAAGCAAATTGATGCACTTTAAATCGTTTTTGTTACAGATTAAAAAACAGTGTTAATAAAGGTATTGTTTGTTGTAAGTTGATTCCTATTTATTTCTTCTTTTTATGTTTTTTAATGCTAATAATGATACAATAGAATGCAGAGGTGTACTTATAACAATTGTACAGACAAAGGATAGTATTTATTATGGGTGCACAAAAAAATCGATTCACATCCGAATTGCGATTCTTATTCATCCTGATTCTAAGTCAATTCATCATTTTCAAAAATCGATTAAAAAAAAATGTGGTAATAAGGATACAAAGTTATGCAGAGGTGTACTTATAACAATTGTATAGACAAATTATATTATTCATTATGGGTGCACACAAAATCAATCAATTTACTTCTGAATCACAATTCTTATTCATTCTGATCCTAAATCGATCTAAATGTTCAAAAAAACTGAAAATAAAGTGTTTATTTTTTATAAGAATCAATTATTAAAAAGATGTCTCCATGCAACCCGAAGGAGCTTTTTTAACCTTGTGACCTGCTTTGAAAAAGTTTCGTTGTAATTATTATACTAAATAACACATTGCAGGAATCGGTTTTAATCAAGAATCGATTTAGAATCGAATCTTCACCCAGGAATTGGAATTGGATCGAATCGTTAGGTGCCCAAAGATATACACTCCTACAATTTATAGTTGCAACAGGGGCTCGGGGGGGTAAAAGAAAATAATTGAGAAGCACTGGTTTATTGCAACGTGAATCAGACATCAAGTATTAAGAGATATCTGGTGCACTTGAATAAAATTGATTTAATCTTCCTACCCCCCCTCCAGGTGGCGTTCCTCTTCTCCTCCTCTGTGTGTCGCTGTCCTCTGCCCCGTCGTCCCCCCCTGCAGCTTCACCCAAAGACTCTTGTCCTAAACTGGAGTGCGCTCAGTCGGCCGCCCGCGCCCTCCTCTACCTCTCAGACACGCCCGCAAACCGCCTGGCGCTGCTCACCCAAGGGACCTTATCGGCGCTCGCCCCCCTAGTCGCTCCGGAATACCCCCAGGGTTTGCGCCGGGCGGTCCTCAGGACTCTCCACGAGCTCACCCGGGGGTGCGGCATGGAATGCGCCCGGGAGGTATCTCGCTCGGGAGTCCTGGCCCAGCTGGGCGTCATGGCGTCCGGCGAGGCCGGGACGCCTTTCGAGGAGCTGGCGCTGAAAACCTTGGCCAACGTGTGCTCTCAAGGCTGCTTGCGCCCCCTCGTGGGGTCCCTGGGGGTCATCCCTAGGTTCACCGAGGAGGTGAAGAATGACCAGCTCAAGTCGGGGGTATTCCTCAAGGCGTTGTGCTTGTGCTGCAAGGAGGCGGTCAACCGGGCCAAGGTGAGGGAGAGCGGCGGCCTGGAGGTGTTGATGGGCTTTTTGGCCGCCTGCCCGAGTCACCCCCTGTCCCAACTCGCCATCCTGGCCTGCGTGGACTTTGTTTTCGACGAGTCGGCCATGGAGCAGCTGCAGGAGTTGGGGCTGGTCCCCCTGCTGATCGCCCGTCTCGTGGCGCTCACCAGAGGGGAGGAGCCGTCAGCTGACAAGATGGACGTCGGCGCCGCCTCTAACTCGTCCCCCGCCGAGCTCCTGACGTCGGCGTGCTTCGAGTCCTACGACTTCCCGCCTCCTGAGGGCTACAGGAAAGAGGAGGGCAGCAGGGAACAAGGTTCATCAAGCTTCTTAAGTCTCAGGTAGGTGAATTAAAGTGCGCTTGTTTGCTCCGATTCGGATTCCTTATTTAACGTTTTGCGTCCAGGACCTGGCTGCTGTCTGAGGGAATGATCTCCTCTGAAGAGGACTTGCTGGACTCCTCCAGCAGCGCAGACGGGGAGTGGACGTCCTCGTCTCCTCAGACCTCCCCGAACCCCGACAGCCTCTCCTCGCTTAAAACCAGCTCGCCTTTCAACGCCGTTACCTCCTCTGCCTCCAAAAAAGAATCTCAGCCCACTTCATGGTCGCCTTGGAAAGTCAGCGAGCCTCCTCCTTTGAGTCCACAACCTTTCCAGAACAGCCCCCCCGCCAACACCACACAAACCCACCCGGTCTCCCCATCCAAGTTCTCGTCCCCCCTCAGAAGACGACATCGGGTGCACTCAGCGGTTGCAAAGGTCACCCTGGACACGCCTCCGACCGCGCTCCGCCCACTTGCGCTCCCCCACCCCTACCACCCCGAGCCGTGGACGCCGGAGTCGCCCATCCTGCTGCTGCTGTCGCGCTTTTCGCACGCCGCCGACCCGAGCCCGGCCTTGGTCACCTCCAGCGCCGTGTCCAGCCTGCTCCGCTACGTCTCGCAGCACAAGGACCCCAGCAGCCGCTGCTTCCGGCTGCTGTGCCGCCTCAGCTGCAACCCCAACTGCTTGCAGGCGCTGGTCCGCACTGGCTCTGTGGCGCTCATCCACCACCACCTTTGCCAGTGGGAGGGCAGGGCCAAGGGGCAGACGGAGCGAGTGAGCGCCAAAGTGAAACAACTCGGTGAGAACATTATTTCAACTATATGCTTCTCAAATAGTGGGGAAAGCCCCACTTTTTCATTCTTGAACGATACACAAGCCTGATACACACGCCTGCAGCTAGGTGGCAGCACTTCTCCAATTAAACAACAGTCTCAACTAAGAAATATTAGCAAGTATACATACATAACCCTTCAGTTTAACGGTAATGAGAATGTAAATTAGTGGTGTCCAAAGTTTGGCCCGCAGCTAATTTTTTAACAGCACATTCTATAAATACTTTTAAAGGAAAAAACTATTAAAAGCAGGTGAAATGTAACAAGAAGAGATACAATGGTGACTCTAATAAAACACAAAACTGCCATGCAGGCTGTTTTCTTTTTCTTTAAAACTGTCATTGCTCAAAAAATAATGAATCAATGTCAATGTTGTTATGAATTATTGATCTATTCAAGGCTTCAATTACTTTACACCAAATATTCCATTTTTAAATAGGGGAAAATATTGCATATTTTATGTGTTTGCCATGTAAAATAAAAGGCATAAAAGAAACAAATAAAAAAACATGAAAAAATAATGAAAACATATAATTGACATTTAGATTTGAAGCTGATCTCAAGACTTCAGTGTTGAAAGTTTTAAAAAAAAGACTAATTTGCAACACTTACGATTCCCAAAATCTTTTGTGGGATTTTTTTTGAACTGTCATTGCTAAAAAAAAAAATGAAATCAAATCAACAGTGTAATTATTTTTTGACCTATATAAGGCTCCAAATTATTCACATCAAATATTCCACTTTTAAATATTTTGGGGGAAACTATTGCATATTTTCTGTTTTTGCGATAAAAAACGGGGTTTCTTTGACAAAAAGGACATAAAACAAATGTTTTTTTAATTTAGTGTTGAGTAATAAAACAAATATAATTTTATGACTGAGACCCTTCCGGGTCCCTGGGCCCAAACTTGAGGGAAGCCCTAAAGTTGGAACATTTTTTTATTGGTTTTGAAAAATACACAAGTCTTCAGCTTGTTGGCACGTCGGAGCTGGTGCCAGCATCTCATAGAGTGGTTTGTACGGATACATTAAAAAAAAATAACGGAGATGCACTAACTGCAGAATTTCTGCCCTTTTGTTAACCAACTGTTATTGTCATGTATTAAAACAAACAGCATGTAAATGTTATCCTTCCTTTTTGGTGCAGGCGTGACTCTCCTCAATAATCTGCACGTCCAGTGCGAGTCGGGATTCGGGTCGGGGGTCCTCGCTCACGTGATGCTGTCGGGCTCCGAGTCGGACAAAGTCAACTGTGCGCTCTCTCTGCCCTTAATCAGCAGGTCAGTGAAAAGTCCTATTGAGGATGTCTAAAAATGACTGATCCTGGGTCAGTTGAACTGGACCCAAGTGTGGGGATTTTAGGGGCCTTTTTGTTTCATATTATTCATCACGCTAAAACCAAACCAATGTAGGTCAAGATATACTTAGCATTTAAAAATAGACATAAGAAGGTTTCAGATGACCTGGCGAAGATTTACATATTTGAGAGCCAAAATCGGCTTAGTAAAAACCACAATAGAGATTTTGCGTTACCTTTCCCTCTCCTTTGCTATAAACACATTATGATGGGACTATCTGTGTTTGTAGTTCTGTACAGTAGATGTCAACCTAACTTTGTAGCTATTTTTTAGCGAGTATCCAGACGCCTCTTGATTTTCTTTAAAAAAAAGCAACTGGCGACAAATGTAGTGATGTTTTTCAGGTCTTTTTGGAGACTCTAAAATGAAAACACGTATCACTCGTCTCAATGAGCAGTTGGTGCTGCTGTGCCGCGCCTTCTTACAGTCCTGTCAGGCAGCGCCGTGTTACTTGTAACTAGGGCTACAGCTATCGTTTATTTTAGTAATCGAGTAATCTATCGGTTATTTGAGTAATCGGATAAAACCAGTGTTTGGAAAATAACTTAAAAAATAATTCTAGTTACTCATAATTTTTCTAAAATGTAATTAAATTACTAATGGAATTACTCATTACTAATGTAATTACTAGGGAAAGTTATTAATGCGTTACTTTAAAAAAACTAAACTTCAAAGGTCTGGCAAATGCAGTTGAGAGATGATTCATGAGAGCAGTGTTTGTTTGTGTACCTTTTTAAAAGGCGGTGCCTGTTGCCAAGTGACGTCAGCGAGAGCGCACTCCGAGCAGAATTTTAGCACAGCTGTGTTTGTTAGCTTAGCAGCAGCAGTTTGCTCACAGGACGACAGCTCTGTTGAATCTTTTCACTGGTTTGTACTAGCACTAGTTAATAAAGAGATTAAATGTGCTCTGATGGCTGTCCTATCTTCTTGTCCACAAAGTGGGCATTGTAGGATTGCAAGCTTGTCACTTCAATCAATGATTTGTTGTTCACTATTCCCTCGTAGTAGTAGTTTGTATGTGTGCGTGCGTTACGTGTTGTTTGCTGTGTGATGTTGCCTCCTTCTATTTGATATCAAATTCATTTCGGTTTGGTGCTGGTTGTTACTTTAATCAGTAAAAAGTTACTTGTGCATTGAACTTGCTGTGCTTCTGATGCTGTCTTGTTGACATACAACCACATCAAAAATAGCGTGCCACGTTACATCAAACGTATCGGTAACTGCATTGTAAGGAACGTAAAAGTAGTTAATTAGATTACCCGTTACTAGTGAAAGTAACGCCGTTATTACAAACACTGATTATAACTCGTTATAGGTGTAAAAATTTACATGCACATGTGTCAGGGCCAATTATGTAAATTAGACTGTGATGTCACCTACCCTCATGCTAATTTTGGCTTTGTCTTATAGCAACAAGTCCCTTTTGAGGAAACTTCTCCTGGACTCTGGCGGCCTCCTCTTAGCCCTGCAGCCTCTCGGTTGCCACGGCGATGATGCCGAAGACCACCACACTGCCGAATGCGGGCGGCTGCTTTCCGCTTACACCGACGGCACCTCCTCGCCCCACGCGCTGTACTTCTCTCTCCTGATTGGGTGCTTGTCTCCGCTGGCGACCAGCATCAAATCGGAGCCGCCGAAAAGCCAGGTGGCGCGCGAAGCCGACACAACGGCGCCCCCTCCCTCCAAAAAGCCTCGCCGCGCCGACACGTGCCCGTACGGCGCCTCGGACTTTGACCTCCTCCTCCTGCTGGACGACGGGACGGAGATCCCGGCCAACAGGGCGGCCGTGGCCGGCCTGAGGAGCCCGGACAGGGTCGACTCGGAGTATTTCAGGGCCCTGCTGACAGGCGGATTCGGGGAAGCGCACGCCGACGCTGGAGAAGCCATCAGCATTAAAGACGTGAGCAAAGGAATGTTGGTTCCAGTGCTGCATTACCTGCATGGTTGTCGTCTGGCAAATAACGTAGACGCCTCAAGCGATGCGGAGGAAGGACAATGTCAGTTTTTGGACTCATTGGTACTCGAAGGCCTGGCTTCCTGTCAAACGGACACAGAGGAGCTGACCTTCCAGAAGACTCCATTAGGCGAGACCATGGCGGGAGCTTGCAGGTTCCTGGCCACGGAAATGCAGAGAGAGTTGGAGGATCTCTGCGTGTCCCGTCTCTTTTCCGCCGAGTCTGTGTCGCCCCCATCAGACGACAACGCAGCAGCGCCCTCTGCTGGACTGGACCAAGACCAGCTGAAGACTACTGAGGAGCACCTGGCTAACAGAACATCTGAGCTGGCCTTGACGTGTGCGGAAGTGCAAATAGAGAACCAGTCAGAAAATCCAACAAAAGGTTCCACTCACCAAAAAGAAAGTAAAAAACCAACACGACGGAAAATGAGCACAACTCTTAAGAGTTCAAAACCAGGTTGTGTGTCAGAAGAGTCCGGAATAAAAGAGTTAAAAAGTTCAGCCCAGCTCCTCAAGTCTGCAAACCAAGCGGATTGTCCGACTGCTTCCGAAAAAGGAGGCAGGAGAGGTAAAGGTGGATGCGCCGCCCTCCTTCCTCAGGTGTACTGGTTCGCTCAGCACTACAACTACCCGGCGCTGCGTCGGGCCTGTCTCACGCTGCTGCTGGGCTGTCCGGGCGGCGGGCGGCGGTTGTTCTTCTCCCCCCGCGAGACCGCGGACTGTCTGCGACGAGCGGCACAACAGGCCGACTGCGCAGACACGCTCAAACAGGATCTACTCGGTCTGGCTGCAGACGCTCTGACTTGAGACCATTGAGAGTCACGTCCAATGTAATACTTGTAATGCATGATGCTTTATTTTGGAAGCCTCCATTATATATTTTTTTACAAATGTATATAAATTACAGCCTGTCTCATCATGTCATAATTATATACTTCCGTTGACGTTTTTTTTTTTTTAAATCAGATGGGATCTGTCTGTGTTGCTCTGGTTTGAAGTCATATTGCTGATAGTACTAGGAGTATCAGGGTCACTTGTTATGTACATAGAGATCAGGTGCAACGACAGCTGTAGATTCCATCTGCCTAATACCATTTGATGCCACTGAAATATATAAAGAGTTATGTCACACCATGTAATGTTTCATGTTTCATTTAATTACAAAATGAGAATTCAATTCGAGCAAGGGCGTCAAACTCATTTTCATCGTGGGCCACGTCGCAGATACCAAAGCCCCTGGAGGGCCGCTTCATGATAATATTACGCAATTTCCTTTTTTTTTAATATTATCATTGTTTACTAACAAACTAATGGAAAACCTGCTTTGGAATCAAAAGTCAAAGTGACAACTTAATTTCAGCTAGTGTAGAACGTGTATGAATGCCACAAAGGCAAGAAATACAGTAGGAACAGGATTGAGAAGGCACCATTTGGTTTACCTGACACACGAAACGTGACAAATTGCGGGAGTGCACAGACCACAGCGTCAGTTGCTATGTCGAGTGGAGCTTTCCCTCATTTTCAGCAGACTGCATTGCAAAAATGATTAACCCCTCCTCTTCCTCTCATGCGAGATCCACCCAGGAATGGGGCCGTATGAATCCCTTTCCTACTGTAGCTTGTTGCAGCAAATAATATTGAGTTAAGAGCAGCATTTGCATACCTTCATGCTTTTTTCTGTCAAAATTTAGATACATTAGTCAATAAAATTTAAGCACATTCTTTCCAGGCAATTGTGGGCCACAAAGAATAATGTGGTGGGCCAGATGTGGCCCCCGGGCTTTGAGTTTGACACATGTGAATTAGAGAGATGGTTTTGTTTTTTAGGGCATTCCTGCAATTGATTGTACTTTTCCTGGAATTCGCTGGGGGAGCTGTCACTTAAAGTGTTGGTGGTCAAACAAAGAATAGAATGGATAAATCTTAATAAAATAATGTAAACATAAACATTAAATACATTGCAATGCGACGTCTTACTGATTTAAAAAATATTTTTTTTTCTTATGAAGCAGTTTAAAATTCAGGCTGGTATCAGCCATTCCAATCCACTGCCAATACTTTGTGCCAATATACCTAATGTGTTGAGTAAAATTTAAAAAGTGTGTTTCAAGTGATGCTGCGCTTGGGGAAATATTTTCAAACAACATAAAATCACAGGGCAAAACAAATCATTGCGTTATTCTGCACTAAATTCGTTATCTTACTCTAATTAAACTATTTATGTAGTGTCTCCAAATAGCCATACATTAACAAATGACAGACTCAACGACTGCCACTGCGCTTGCGCATTACGTGCTCACATAGGCGCAATAAATAGTCGTTCCCACCAATCGTGTTTCATTTCGAGAAGACCTCAATGGTTTATTACATGACACTGTGTTCCTGTTAATTGTACACCGTATTAATCTTAATTTAAGAATATTCATCGGAGCATAAAGACCTGGCATTGGCAGTAGCGACTAGCGATATTTCATATCGTTCTGCGCATCACTAGTGCCTGTCAATCAAATGCCCCGCCCACCAAGCAGCTCTTCTGACTCCTGTGATTGGTTTGTTTTCCGAGCATAGTAATTTTGCAAAAACATATTCCAGAGCGCTAATACTGCACTAAATTGTTGATAAGTCTTTACGAAGTGTGTTTATGTGTGAATAGGTCGCAAAGTATGCTTTAAATTGTTGACCACTGTTTGAGTACAGCCGTGTAAACAAAAGCTTTCACCACCAACAATGGATACCGGCCCCCACAATGCACTGCGAAATCACGTGCCCCGCCGATCCCAGTTAATTGAATCGTCATCTCCCCGAAAGAAGTTTACGTCCTCTACTAAAGGTAAGACAAAGTCGTCAAAAACATTATTTAACTTCACTTAACGTCGTTATAGAAGCAGACTAACTATTTTATGTGTAGACTATGATAAAATAAGTTCTGAATGTTCATGTTTATTTAGGCTGCTATAGCCAACATTAGCCGATTAGCTAACATAACATTAGCTTGAGTGCAGGCTTGGCCATGACTACTTTATTAGGGCCCGCAATGGCCCATTGCAATGGACATAAGGACCTATTGTTATTCTAAGGTTTTATTATTCTTTCTTTCTTCTTCCGCCGCCTCTTTGAGCACTAATTTGACCCACTTAACATGCTTCAAAACTCACCATATTTGACCCACACATCAGGACCTGCGAAAATTGCCTTTTAATTAAAAAAACCGAACCCCAAAACTTAAAATTGCGCTCTAGCGCCCCCTACGAAGAAGAAAAAACTACGCTGCCTGTAACTCCCACTAGGAAGGTCGGAGAGACATGAAACAAAAACCTTTATGTAGGTCTGACTTAGATCTACATTTCATAATTGTATATCCTCGGGCTAAAATCAACAGGAAGTTGGCAATTCCCCCTTCAAGACAAAAAAGTACTAAAAACAGTCACTTTTGCCTATTTGAGCTGTAATTTGACCCCCTTAACATGCTTCAAAACTCACCGAACTGAACACACACATCAGGACTGGCTAAAACTGTGATCTAATGAAAAAACCGAACCCCAAATACAAAAATTGCGCTCTACAGCTATTTTTGAATACAACGGAGAAAAAACTGCTCCTCGGATGAAAAAAATTACTAAACTGCCTGTAACTCACACTGGGAAGGTCGGAGAGAGATGAAACAAAAACCTCTATGTAGGTCTCACTTAGACCTACATTTCATAAATTGACAACCCCCAGCAAAAATCTACAGGAAGTTTGCTATTCCCCCTTCAAAACAAAATTTTTGTAAAAACCGGTCACCTTTCTTCAAAATCTATCTCCTCTGAGCGCGTTTGTCGTTTCGCCTTCAAACTAACACTGGTGAGAGATAAAACCCTTGTGATTGAAAGTATAGATGGGATTTTTAATACCTGCTCCGGTTTTGATTTTATGACCCTTCAAAGACCCGCTGCGCTGATGCTGCTCGATGCTGTTTTTTTAAGATGGCTGCTTAAAAGCAGGAAGCACCAACGTGACCACACAATGCAGACAAGGTAGGTACACTAGACAAAAGTCTTGGGACACTTCAGACTAAAAGTAGACAAAAGTATTGGGACACTTAGGACTAGCACCTGCCAAATACGCGGGCCCGACAAACGCTGCTTGCAGCTTTAATTAAATGTTTGTTTTCGGAAAACAGAAATATGAGTACAACTAGTATTGTAGTGTTCCATATATAGTAGCTTGGTATTTTGTATTTAAATGTATACTAGTAAACTACAAACGTTATTTTGAAATGACTCCTTCTTCAGTCATTTGTATGGTGGCACTGACCGCAACATACGTGCAGTAACGAAAACGCTCCAGACACAGACATGCTCCAAAACACAAACAATACACAAACACAAAAAAAAACAGATGCAACGATGAAATGGTACAATTTGAAAATACAGTGGAAGTTTGTTAAGGTGTTTGAGCTTCGTGGAGTTCTTTTCTGCGTGTACATAAACGACACTTTCATCGAGTCTGTTCAACGTCCTCTTGCACGAGGAGACTTTTATTCTTCTTCTCTCCTTGAACACACAACACCAGCTCCAGAGCGCCCCAAGTGGGGAACATGCCCTATAACATTCAACCTCTACAACAGTACTACACAGAGTAAGAGCGCAGATCAATCTCAACACCCCCACTCGCTATTAGCTCACTGTGTTAAACCAACCCGTAAACAACATTTCAAGAACACCTCCCATCATCCTGTTTTGTTAAGATTCCTCCTTTCAGTCTTCATCCCAAAATGCCAAACATATTCTGTGAAAAACATTTCAACTTCTGTTTAGTAGCTGGTTTTGTCAGGATATCAGCAACCATTTGTTCTGTTGGGCAATATTCCAGTAATACCCTACCAGTAGCAACAATGTCTCTTATGAAGTGGTATTTCACATCAATGTGTTTGCATCTTTGTCTGTTAACAGGATTTTTAGTGAGTGCAATCGTACCTTGGTTATCTTCGTACACTCTTGTTTTAACATATTGATAGTTATCCCCTCTCAATCTGTACCTGTGCCAAGAAACTTTAATTTATATTTGGGTCGAGTGGCCATGTAGGCGGGCTGATATGTGGCCGAGATGGCATGGTAGACGAAGAAGAGGCGGGCCTCTGATTCGCGTCAAAGTTTCTCATTAATAATAATAAATAATAGAAAAGTGAGAGCTGTCGGGGAGAAATAAAAGTCAATGGATGAATGTTTACAATCCCATATGTGATTTAGATTATACTTTCAAAAATCTAGAAGCATGTGGCACTATAACGATATACTGCAGTGGTTCTCATACATTCATATATTTGTGGCATCCTGCCACAAATAGATTTGGCCCTACCTGTTTTGTTCTCGCTCATAAACACATTATAATAGGACTGGAGCTTGTCATTACAACTCCGTACAGTAGATTACATGGTAACTCTGCTTCTTAATACATTTTGTGCGGATCTGGTCTGCCAGAGAATAAGAAGATAAAGCAGGCCCCTCCAGATTGTCTTTTTTAAAAAAGCGACTGGCGACAAATGAAACCACTTCTTCTGGTATTATTGGAAACAAGCACGTATCGTTCTTCTCAACGAGCAGTGGTCTTGATTGTTAGCTTTGTGCAAATTAGTGTGATGTCTAATAATATATTTTAATGATCGAGTTTATTTGTGGAAAATGGCTTCTGGGCCATATTATTTTTGTTGTCGGCAAAGTCTTCACTCCTGCTTAGATTTTGTTTTTTAAAACATCTGCATGCTATTTTGGTCATGAGGAGATGGTTGGTACTATTGGTGTCCCAATCTGATATTTATATCACATATATCAGCCCAAAAATATAAAATGCATGTAAAATGTCCGACATTGATACAGGCATACCTGCAGCGTGTTTACTTGTGCAAAGTTGGACAGACAGTTAACATCTAAATGTCTTGCAATAAGCACACTATTTCTTCTATTTTCCTCAAGTCACTTACAAAAGGTAAACAGGCTACTAGGAGCTTGCAGCTACACAGCAGCTAAGCACACAAGCCAGACATACGTAGTAATAAGTGTCCTTCATTGAACACCATTGCAGTCGAAAACAGCACATTTGTCGGTAGTAACAAATAATTATAGTTGCATATTTCTTACACCGTCTGTACAAAGTATCCAGTAACAAACGTGTCAGCATCATTTAATTTACTGTTATTATATAAAAAATTGTGGCCAATCCTATTTAAATTTAAAGACAAAACGTTCATAATACATAGGTCAGTGTTTTTCATACCTATTATTATTTTTCTCTGTTAGACTCATTTTACTTGATCAAGCTTTATCTAACACTGCACAGTACCGAATGATACAAGTATATATGATTTTTGGAGATATTGTATCGGATCAACATCTGTATCATCCAATACTCAGGGCTTCAATATTGGTATTGTATCAGAAGTGAACAAGTTGTATTGGGACAGTCCTAGTTTGGAATAACTTTCTCGGTCACCACAATCCTAAATTTCTATAATTCCCATGATATAAATGTCAGCAATAAATATGTGAGAGTAAAATATACTGAAACAATGATCCATTTTATTGGAGTACAAACAGCACCAGATGCTGTAGTATTTTACTAGGGTTGGTGTAGAATTAGGTTTTCTGTCTGGACGTCCTGGACCTTCGACACATTTTAAGAACTTATTCAGTACACTGTGACTATTTTACATTCGATTGATTTCATTGAGCTCTTCTGGAAACACTGCTGTAAATAGCGCTGTGCTTATTTTTTTGTACGTTTTCGTCAGTATACCAGGAAGTAGCATGCTCGCTAATAGTTACTTGGACAGACAAAAGCACATACGATCCAGTTTTGCGAACAATTCCAGTATTCCAGCTGGCTTATATCTGACGTGCGTGTCCAGTTGAGTATAAAGACAGATGGTATAATGTCCTGTCTTTATTTGAGTGTTTAATCTTAATTTTTCGTACTGTTAGCGATACTTTTGTTGTCTCCATCTGGCCACTTTCAAACTGACTGACTCTGCCAGAGGTGGGTGATGTCAGTTGGTCATGCAAACAGTCGGTCTGAATGTCTCGAGCCAGTGTTATTGTGGGAAGAGCTTACACGCCATCTCGGCACAGTCCCACATTTCCATGTGTTGCAGCTGTTTTACCCAGGCCAAATTTGTTGCGCTGGCTTGTATTTGAGTATTATTTCCCGCATTACTACACTCCCCAAACACATAGTTCCCTTCCTGGGATTCGTAAATGCATTGGTTTAGGGATGGGTACCAAATACTGTATTTTCATAGGTACTGACCGAAATTTGTCGGTACTACCGGGTATCGATTCACGTAAAATCAAACGGTGCCCTATTTTGATAGCTTTTGTTGCATGTGACTTCACGTTTGGTTCGACAATGGCTCAAGGAAACAATCACTCAAGCAGCACTGGGCAGGCCTGGGCGATATGGCCTAAAAATAAAATTCTCGATTTTTTTCACAAAAAAACCTGGATTTTCCCCCGATTTTTTCCCCCCCTACTTTTTAATGGAGCCAATAAATACAAATGACAGATCATTCAAAACAATGTTTTATTTAATTTAATCAAAAACTAGCATTCTACTCTTGGCAAAATTCTAATTTGTATAATGTTCTTCTTAGACCATGTATGAATTGTACTTTTCATGGAATAATTTTCAAAGAATTTAAGAGCTTTAATTGGAAACCAATACTTCTGCTTGAGTAGAATACTTTTAATAAACATGTAGCATTGCACATTGCATGCAAATAAACAATCTCCAACATTGAAATCAATAAAGTGCAAACTTCAAACTTCTGTGTTGAATAACATCCTTCTGTAAATAAAAAAAATAGTATTATACATTGTATCCAAAAAAATAATGAGTAAAACATTGAGAGGACTATAGTTTTTTTCAGTAAGTGGATAAAGTAAACGCAGCTTTTTTCATTCACTAATCTTGGCGGTGTGCAGAGCAACTGCTTAAGTGATCGCTCTACGCCTTGTGCTTCTTTCTCATCATACATGACATCATCATGCATACCTGCTGTAAATGATTCCACCATAGTAAGCTGCATTTTTAGCCCGTAGTTTGTTTGTTGTTGTGTCTTGTTCGCCTCGTAAAGAGTTGTATTTCCCGCACTGGGCTGGAGGCTTTGTTTTCAGATGCTGGAATAAGTTTGTTGTGCTGCTGCCTTTTTGAAACAAACTTTGCAGCGTGCAGTAACTTGTTCAAAGCCTGCTGTCGCAAAACCAAAGTACTGACAACACTTTTCTTTCGAGCAAACGTCTCGCTCTCGTGAGCATTAGCGATAGCCATGTTTTGAAATTAGGGTACCGCGCCAGCTACGGAAACTCCTGAGGGGCAAAAAGTATGCCGGAGAAAGAGGAGAAATGTTTATTTATTTTTAATTTTATAAATTGTCTGCAACAAAAAACTCTTAATATATCGATATCGCCTAGGCCTAACTCAGGGCGGACTCCACCAAACTCCCTCTAAGTAATGTTGCAATTTTCAACACCAACAAAGCAAGTATGCTTGGTAGAAAACGCTGGAAGGTAAAGTAAGGCTCCACTTCTCCAAAATGCGCTAGCTTGATGCTAATTTGATTTGCCATAGACAGGCTACTACTAGAATTAGCGATTTTTCATGGCGAATTCAACACCTCCAAATTTGGTAATGAAAACTACAGCTGAGATGAATGTTACAATCAAACAGCTGGTCTGCTATAAGTACAATATTTACAGTATAAACACTTTGTAGTGTGCAACATAACACATTCAGCTTCCTGGAAAAACCTACTTCCTAGTTAGACAACATACCATAGATAGCCGATACAGGACTGCCATCTAATGTCTTGGAAGTGCAACTGCATTTAAATGAAACTCAGCTGTTATAATAAAACAAGATATAACAACTGGACAGCACAGTTATCATAATCAGCTCATTTTTAAATGTTACATAAAAAAATGTAATGTTATTTTTAAACAATCAACATTTATTAACACATACCAAAAGTACCAAAAATTGGTACTGTTGAGTACCGGTAATCGATTCCCAGGTTCCGTAAATTGGTAGCGTATCGGTTCAATGGGAACGGTACCTTTCTCTATTAGCCACAGTTAGCATCAGCTTGGAGCAGGTCCAACATAGTCTTGGTGCTGTCCCAGCAGCGAGGCCAGGCTACACAAAGCAGAACACTAATATTGATTCCCCAGCAGGTGGTCTAAAAACCATAAAACTAACAGTAAATCATTTGATAGACAAAGCACGACAGGCTCTTTAAATCATAAAGTTAGTAGGACCAACTATCCAAGGACCAAGGTGCTTGCAAGTTTTTTTGGTAATTGTTAGCTAAAGCACCTGAACATTATTTTGATTAAATGCTAAGCTGTTAAGTTTTTTTTTTTTTACATCTGACCTAATGGATTTTCTCAGAACGTCCTTAAAGGGCACATCAGGACGGTCATGTGGGGTCGTCATCTGTACGTCTATAATTTTGGGGGTCCACAGTGTTTCTAATAAGACAGACCACCATGAAACAATTGTCCAGATGCGTCTCCAGACACTCCTCTCTGGCTAAATGAGCCAACACAGTCCACCTTTGTCCCGGCGTACGTCTTGACAGCTGTCACCTCTTGGTCTGGAAGCGTCTGCATGTTGAGGAACGCAGCCAGGCCCTTATGGATGAGAGTGTTGCTTTTACTGCCAGGCAAACGTGCAGACAGACAAATGTTTAGAGGTGAGAAGTCTGTCTGTGAGTCAGACGGGGGTGATGTTTTGGTCTTGCGCTCACTACCTCCAAGGGAGACGATGTGGTGGTCCGACTTCAGTTTTTCATCAGGTGGCCAAAGAGCTGAACTAGACTCTTTCAAAGCAGACGGTGCCTACATTATTTGCTCGAGTGCTGCCGTCCTCAGACGTAAACGTTACATAAAGAACCAAAATACCAATCCGTATAGGATGAATGCCATCACTGACCTATGCTTCGTGTTCTTAGTCTCAACACACTATCACAACACTCTCTTGTTGCTATGGTAACTCATTGAAAAGTGAATGCATTAGCATTGTCTGTCTACCTTTTTGTTTCTACTATTGACAGCTGAGATAACTATTTTATTCATGCATTATGCACTAATAGAAAATTGTCTCGGCTTCTCAGATTCTGCAATACAAAATATTTTTGAAATTATTATCTAATCAGTACTTTTCTTGACAGATACTTCTTTTTCTTACTGGCTAGTTTCATCTTGTTTTTTATTGCCCTTTTTGTTGTTTATGAGCAGGGTACTGCCTAAACTACACAACCCAGGAAGAAGCAATTATGTTTTGGTGAGAATCATTTATTTTCGCTTTTCGCATTTACAGTCCACTTGCATCAGGGTCACCCACCAGAACCAGCACTGATGATGTGTCTATGTAAGTACAATAAGACAGTATGGACTTGTTATGCATTTTTCAGCTTTTGCAGAGGTCAACTGAGTACAAGTCTCGTACTTATTGCGATACGAACCCGCCAGTACAACCTGGGAAAGAAGGCAAATCTTTGTACATTTAAAAAATATATATTATTTTACAATGTAATTAATATAAATAAATAATTTCTCATTTTAATTTCATGTAATAAAATTCACATGTTGTCTGTCTATCTGTGTTGGCCCTGTGATGAGGTGGCGACTTCTCCTGGGTGTACCCCACCTTCTGCCCGATTGTAGCTGAGATAGGCTCCAGCACCCCCCGCGACCCCGAAAGGGATAAGCGGTAGAAATGGATGGATATTTTTATTTACTATACACAATATTTTTACATGTGTCATGATCTGGCAGCTCTGCTGCCACTTGTCTGCTTTTTGTTGCAGTGCCTGGTTCCTGTCGAGTGGCCATCTCCTACAATACATAAAGAAAGCACTTGCAAAGGTTCTTGGGTTTCCCTAACTTCTATAGGCAACTTATTCGCAACTTAAGCAGCAAAGCTGAACCCTTGACGAGGCTCACATTCGCTAAGGTACCTTTTCCGGTGTACCCCAGAAGCCAAGGCCACCTTTTCTTCGCTAAAACAAATGTTTACTAAAGCACCAATTCTTAAGCAAGTTGATCCTGTTTTACAATTTGTTGTCGAGGTTGACCGTTGATGTAATGGATACAGAAGTTGGAGCAGTCCTGTCCCAGCGTTCCCAGTCGACCAGAGGCTTCACCTTTGTGCCTTCATCTTGCGTCGCTTCACAGTGGCTGAAAGAAATTATGATGTGTGGAATAGAGAGCTGCTGGCCATCGTTCTTGCGCTACAAGAGTGGAGGCACTCGTGGGAGGCGACTGCCACATCATTCCTGGTCGTCAAAGATCATAAAAACCTGACATACAAAAGGACTGCACGTAAGCAGCTAAGCCCGTGACCTTCGATCCCTCAGGCTGTACTGCATCAACAAGCGACATCAGTGTGTAAAGGATATCACCACATGGGCTCAGGAACACTTCAGAAACCCACTGTCAGTAACTACAGTTGGTCGCTACATCTGTAAATGCAAGTTAAAACTCTCCTATGCAAGGCGAAAACCGTTTATCAACAACACCCAGAAACGTTGTCGGCTTCGCTGGGCCTGAGCTCATCTAAGATGGACTGATACAAAGTGGGAAAGTGTTCTGTGGTCTGACGAGTCCACATTTCAAATTGTTTTTGGAAACTGTGGACGTCGTGTCCTCCGGATCAAAGAGAAAAAGAACCATCTGGATTGTTATAGGCGCAAAGTTGAAAAGCCAGCATCTGTGATGGTATGGTGGTGTATTAGAGCCCAAGACATGGGTAACTTACACATCTGTGAAGGCGCCATTAATGCTGAAAGGTACATACAGCTTTTGTAGCAACACATGTTGCCATCCAAGCAACGTTACCATGGATGCCCCCCCTGCTTATTTCAGCAAGACAATGCCAAGCCACGTGTTACATCAACGTGGCTTCATAGTAAAAGAGTGCGAATACTAGACTGGCCTGCCTGTAGTCCAGACCTGTCTCCCAATGAAAATGTGTGGCGCATTATGAAGCCTAAAATACCACAACGGAGACCCCCGGACTGTTGAACAACTTAAGCTGTACATCAAGCAAGAATGGGAAAGAATTCCACCTGAGAAGCTTAAAAAATGTGTCTCCTCAGTTCCCAAACGTTTACTGAGTGTTGTTAAAAGGAAAGGCCATGTAACACAGTGGTGAACATGCCCTTTCCCAACTACTTTGGCACGTGTTGCAGCCATGAAATTCTAAGTTAATTATTATTTGCAAAAAAAAACAAAAGTTTATGAGTTTGAACATCAAATATCTTGTCTTTGTAGTGCATTCAATTGAATATGGGTTGAAAAGGATTTGCAAATCATTGTATTCTGTTTATATTTGCATCTAACACAATTTCCCAACTCATATGGAAACGGGGTTTGTATTACTTCTATTACCTACAGGCCCGCTCTCCACAGAGTTTACAATTCTGCCGCTGAGAAAACCACTCTGGAGGCCATCACACCAGAGGCTTGAGTGATAGGAGCACTCCAGTGGGATGCGGAGGGAAGGGTCTCCCATGCCTCCTCTAAGACCAAGGTCCTCGACAACATTTCTGCAGGCAAGCTATTTATACCTGATGAACTGAGATCCGAAGTCCTGCAGTGGGGACACACGTCCAAGGTTTCTCGTCATCCTGGCGTGAGGCGCACCCTCTTTTTAGTCTCACAGAGATTCTGGCCGTCGGTGATGGGAAGAGACGTCAAGGACTTTGTGGACGCCTGCTTCGTCTGTGCCAGAGGCAAGGCCTCTCATCGCTCTCCAGCTAGCCTCCTCCATCCTCTCTATCTATTCCATAGACCATTGTCCCACATCGCTCTGGTTTTCATAACATCCCTCGGGTCCTGGTCTCGGACAGGGAACCCCAATTTGCATCTCAAATGTGGAAGGCTTTTTGCAAGGCGCATCTGGAACCTTTCATCAGCATACCATCCCCAGACCAATAGCCAGACAGAGCGAGCTAACAAGGACCTAGAGGCGGCACTTCGCTGCGTATGCCACCGACAACCTTCGTAGTGGTCCTCCCACCTCCCTTGGGTGGAGTACGCTCACAATTCCCTTTCCTCCTCGGCAGGTATGTCTCTTTTTAAAGTCTGCTACGGTTACCAGCCACCTCTTTTTCCTTCTCTATAGTCGGAGATTGCTATCCCTTCCACCTACCAGCACATTCGCCGAGCTTTTGGCTGTGGCGACTCTGTCTTGGGCGGCTGGCGGATCGCCACAGGATATCTGCCCCTACTTATCAACCTGGACAAAAGGGAATGGCTGTTGTCTTGGGACTTGCCATTGGTCCGCTGTGCTATCCTTCGACGACTCCTTCTCCTTCGCGCATAAATGATGGTCACCCAGCTTAAATTTTGAAGGCCATTTGAGACCTTAGAAGGCGAGTTCAATATCAGTCTCCAGCTCCTGTATCCTCGATCCATTCCTTTTGCATGACTTGGGGTGGGGGTGGGTACTGTCATGATCATCCTGATGGTTGACCCTTTCATTCGTGATTATCTCCTCTGCTTTGACTCCACTCACGCTTCTCTTTACTGTGACTCTGCTCCGGCACTGCTGTGTAGTGTTAACTGTTACTTCTACACACCTTCTGTGTGCGATTTATGTTCCTCACACTTAAAGTTTGCATCCTTAGTTATTTTTTCCTCACTCCTTTTTAAGTGAGCTTTTTGTTAATATTCTTGTTTCTTCTTTGCATTGGGGTCCTACTCCGGTAAAGTCGATTGTGACAACATATTTTATGATTACATTTAAAAATATATAATTTATTATATTTTTTATATAATTTTAAGATAATCATGAATATTATTTGTGTATTGTTTTTGTATTATCTACAGTATGTGTATGATATGTGTATATTTCAAGTCCAGACTTTGGGGACATTGTGTATATTCGCCAGCGCGCAGCTTACATTTATGGAGAACATTCTGATGAAAATTTGGGACTAAGAGTTGGTTTGGAGATGGAAGTGGACTAAAACGGGCCTCATTGTGACCCAACAGGACCAGCGCATGGGGAAGGACCGGTCAGTGGGAGGGAGCCGTGACACACCGCAGCCTATAAAAGACCTATAACTTGCTTCCATTCATTCATCCAGCCATCATTTGATCTTGTCATCTCTCCTCTATCATGCTGTGTCCAGCTTTTCTTCAAGCCTCGCTGCTCCTCTGCCTCATTGAGCAAACACTGCAGGGCGGTAAGCAACAACACATGCTTTTGTAAAGGCTTTGAAAGATAATAAGTGACTTAATTAATACATGCTATAAAAAAATCTGCATTGGAGCTGCTTTTGGTGCAAGAAAAGTACTTTTTCATTTTGATAATTTGACAACTATTCTAGTTATGACATTTTTAATTGTTTTCTTGAGGTTAGGTTTGCTTGTTTTTAACTGTATTAGTTATTCCACTTAAGTTACATTCACAAAGAAATACGCCTGCTGTTGTATTTTTACAGGACTCTTAAAAAAGCAGTTGAGTTAAGGACGCTCCAGCAAGTATATTATTTTTGGGTGGACATCGGTGGTGCCTTTTTTCTTCCAAAGCTTCCATGAATCAGCGCTTTCAGTGGCTCAGTCTCACTCACTTGTTAAATACCACTCCACATTACCGAAGTTCGAATTTTTTAATGTCCTTTGATCAAAGGCCGGATAAAATTTGACAGACAAATGTGACAAGAAGCAACAGGCTCCACAAAGTCGCCTGTTTTCATGCGTCATTGCCTTTTTCTGCTGTATGTGTCCATTCAGCCCAAGTATTTAGGGGCATCAAGCGTTTAATGTGGTTTAATTTTATTTTCATTTTTCAGGTGTGAAACCTCAGGCTGTGTCCTGGGGCAGAGTGGTGCCAGCCAGAGGTAAAGGTGATTAGTATATCATTATTATGAATATGTTGCTTCATAAAACACTTGAATCTGCTCTCCAGGTGTTGGCGTTGGAGCTAAAACAAAAGGAGGTCAGTGCTCAGAAGGCTTTAGCCACTGAGAGCAGGTAGACATTTTCCTGACTGTTCTTTGTATTTTGTCACAGTGCACGGTGCCCTGGGAGCTCTGGGCAGCAGATATGCCAACAAACCTTTGAAAGCTGGAAGTATGTTTCATTTTCTGAAGAAAAAAAAAAGATTTTTATTCTTTATTGATTAATATTGTCATGTTTGCAGTATTTGAACAAAATGGTCTCTCATGGTGTAACGTTAATGCTTACCTCTTTTTAGTTGGCCATTACCCGGTGACCAGTCCACTTGGAGTTGGTAAGTTGTCATCAATTTAAGATGCAGGTCAAGGCAGGCGTTCTTGACCTTTTTGGCCTCGGAGCCAGACTTGTCCACTACAGAGGGACCACTCAAATATCAACACTGAATTAGTAACCTTACTCTTGGATTTTATTCATATTCAATAATTATCTCTAACCTACTTACAGTTTACAACCTTGTCCAATGATATGAAACCATGTGTTTATCACCTATATTATTTATTTACCAGATAAATCTCAGTATTAGGTCAGGCCGATTAGAAAAATAAGTACCGGTACTAACGAAATATACTGCAAAAGAGGGGACTTATAAACAAAAATAAATGTATCTACAACGATTTTGTGCTAAAATGAATAAACTAAATTTGTATTTATTATGTTACGTAACTGTCAATAAAATGTAAGTGCAAATAAAAATACAGTTTCACCATTTTAGTCATCATTTTTGCGCTTAAGAAACTTCTCTACAACTCTAGCCCCAGACTTCTTTTGTTTGTTTGAGTTTGTCATTACTGTCACAAGTGCCAAAAGTGTATTATAACTGAGTACCGAGAAACAGTTGTTTAAGGCACCAATCTGAAGTTCTTGGAGCCAGAAAAATTGCAAAAATAGTCAAAATACCCCCGATAATAACATAAGAATAATAATGCATTATATAGCGCTTTTGTAGACACTCAAAGCACTTCACAGAGAACTGAGAACCCATCATTCATTCACTCCACAATCACACTTGATGGTGGTAAGCTAAATTTGTAGCCACAGCTGCCCTGCGGTAGACTGACGGAAGTGTGGCTGCCAATTCGCACCTACGGCCCCTCCGACCACCACCAATTCATTCACATTCATACACCAGTGTGAGTGGTCCTTGCCCAGGGACACAACAGGGGTGACATGGATGGTAGAAGCGGGGATTGAACCGGGAACCCGCAAGTTGCTGGCATGGCTGCTCTACCCACCGTGCCACCCAATATATGATATAAAGAAGCATAGTTTTGAAACAGAGAAGGGTGTGCAGATTCAATATCAACCTGCATGATATTTTACAAATAATACTATTTTTTTATTTTAACTGTTGTCATAGGAGGCTACAGACCTCTTGGACTAGGAAATGTACCTGCACGGCTACCTAGTGGCTATGGAACCCATGGAGTCTACGGTATTGACATATTGTGTACTTATTAGCCTGTAGTAGGCAGCTGAAATTATTATAATGTTGTATTTACTAGGGGCCGGTCTTGGCACAGGATTACCTCTGGGACATGGACATACAAATGGACTTAGCCTGGGCCATGGAGGCAAACGTGGTAAGACTCTCCTTGGTGGAGATCTGCACTCTACTGTGCCATTCTCCTAAAAAATGTTTGTGTCTTTACAGTTTATGGTGGTGTCCCTCTAACAGGTAAAAAACATCATTGTTTCATTTGAAGTAGCACTGAATGAAATTGGTGCAGTGATCTGCAGTCAGGGAAAGCAAACCAATAACATAAAATAAGTACCAATATTAGTCAATTGAACTGTTTAAAATGCATTTTCTATAATCGTTTTTAAAATGTTCTTAATTAAAAATCGACAGATTCACACATTTCTTGAAGAAACCCAAGGCAAAAACCTGACTTGAGGCAGTGGGAGCCGTGCCTACACTCTGATTGCACAACTCTTCATAAACTGTGTTTAATGTTGTGCCCTTTTCTGTTTATTAGCATGTTGTCAGTATAATATTTGCAGAAACATTTACTATACACTGACATTTTACAGCCTTAATTTAAGTAATGACTTTTACAACAGGGTAACATAGTTTTTCCAAGAAAAAGAGAAGAGCATGGACTTCATATACAAATGACAATAAAACCATAAATGGCTTTTGGTTTTACAAAAAACATGTGTTACGGTCCCAGTGCCGCTTGTCTAGTTTAAAAAGGGACGCGAAGCATCAAGGGCAGACGCTATTGACTTACTGGTTCTTATTGAACAGTTTATTTAACAAAATAATTAAAGTACAAATTATATTGTCGCTTATCAAGAGAGGTTTGGCATGATACACGGGTACGGGTGAGAGACAGAGAGAGAGTTAGAGAGCTCCGCCGCTGGGCTTTATCTCTTTGACACCAGTATGCTATCCAATCACAATAATTAGTAAAACAGACACAGATGAAGGCGTGCGTATGGTGCACGTAACAACATGGTAAAAACATACAGTGGAACCTTGATTTACAAATTTAGCATTCGTAATTCAAAAAGTTTGCACAGTGAAGCAAATTTCTCCATAAGAAACAAGGTAAATATGAATAATGTATTCCAGCCTCAACAAAAGTCCATATTTTAGTGAAGGTTTGTACACTTTGAACATAATATAAAGTACTGTATATCAAATAAACATAAGCGGTTGATGGATCATTTTTATAGGACCTGCTCAGTGGCCTTGTGGTTAGAGTGTCCGCCCTGAGATCGGTAGGTCGTGAGTTCAAACCCCATTTTGAGTCATACCAAAGACTATAAAAATGGGACCCAAATGATTCTCGAGCGTGGCCACCACTGCTGCTCACTGCTCCCCTCACCTCCCAGGGTGTGGAACAAGGGGATGGGTCAAATGCAGAGGGTAATTTCACCACACCTAGTGTGTGTGTGACTATCATTGGTACAACATCAAGCTGCTGTCCCCTATATGTGTTGCTCTGCCAACACGCGCCCCCTTGGTGCCCTTACAAATGATCAAAAATCCTTAACTTTAACAACCATTTTGCTACGATAATAAACATTTTAAAAAGTAAAATCCACTTACCTTAACATCGGCAAAGGAAAAGCGGACGAGAAAGGAGTGGACAGACGGGGGAGAGAGGATGGACCGGGGTGGTGGAGCCGTATGTCTTGGAAGAGGCGTCGCTGAACAAGAGGTAGTCTTCTCATCCGCTGTGAAGTAGGTCCACTTTGACATTTTTACCAGAAAATTTGGTCTCCTCACAATTAATACTTGCTGTGGTACGAAGCCTTCTTCATCGATTCTCCCATGCTTATGAGCGCCATTAATGTACAGTACTTCTTGCAAATAGTCTTATTTTAACTTCATATCGATTCCCTCTGTCTTTTCTACACTGGTATGTTGTCTTGGGACTCCTATTGAGTTAGCAAATTGGACAAAACTTGTCAAAAGCCGAAAAAACACATAATAGGCACACACCCAAAAAAAACCTTCCCAAAAATGTGACGCCTTGTGCCTGCAGGTGGGACACAGTGAATGAAAGAGTGAAACGTTCGTACACAGAGACATAGTTCACATACACAGAGGCATATCTGTCTCGATGTAAGAGTTCAGAAATAGAGGGGTTCGTAAATCAAAGTTCCACTGTCTCTAAAAAACAAATTTTTACCTAAAGGGAATAATTGCTACTTTTTCTTGTCTTCCTCTTAATGAGCAACTGTATTAACGTTGATGAGAACACAAGAATTCCACCAAAACCTCCCAAAGGAGTCAAAGCCTCACCAGCCACGAACCTTGCCGCACGTCACTGGCATAATGCATGTTTGTTTTTATATGTTTTAAATGTGACACTTTATTTTTTGTCAGGATACGGACCTTTACCTGGCATGGGCTACCCTGCGGTCAGACCAGGTAATCAAGTATTTACACCACAAACTCAGAAGCTATTTGTTTCGCCTCATGGTTCACATTTGTATGCATGATTACTCGAACGCTTATAGTATGAGAGGAGCATAAAAGCATTTTCCAAGCAAATACTGTAGATTCATCTTTTCAGCATGGTTTCATCTTATTTTGTATTTGAATTAGACTGACCATGGATGCCAGTCTGTGTAGTCAGTGTCGTGTCTCTGGCCTGCCTCCTTCTCATAGGTAGAAGGGTGGCGTGGGTGTGTGAAGCATTAGGGATGATGCCGGTGATGATTGTTGAACAAAGATTACTTTATTGAAGAGCGAGCATCACAACAGGTCCTGTAGCATGTACAGTATACAGTATATGTAGGGAGAACCTAGCCAAGTTATGTGTGTGTGTGTGTGTGTGTACGTGTGTGTACGTGTGTGTACGTGTGTGTGTGTGTGTGTGTGTGTGTGAAACATCAATCTTTATACACGCCGTACTGTCCCTTTTTTAGTTGTCAACTTCTTTGTTCCAGAATTGGGTTGTACATGTCTCAGCCCGTGACCCTTGGTCTTTTGGGCTGTTAATGAGTTCCACCTGTGTCCTAGCTTCCTACTATTGTCATGGTGGTAGGGCCGAGATGTTTATTTTCCCCTTTTACCCCTGAGACTCTGATTTCCTCCATATAGTATATTGATGGTCTGGAGGACACCCTATTGTCCATGTATTTAGGTTTGGCCACTAAGTAACTGTGGTTCACAAAACTAAATGTTTGCTGACACACAATGCTTTAAAAACATGTGCCATCACATGGCAACAGATACTACATCAGCAAGGTGCATGTCATGGCCGTCGTTATTTGTCGTCGTGGGGTGAACACTTTTTTTGCATGATGATATGTCCCTGTCAGGTGTGTCTGCGGCAGATGTGGGAGGATTGGAGAAGGCCACGCAAGGCCAAGCTGCTCAGGATGGCAAGAGAGCAAAAAGTGGAGCCCTTGGTGCCCCATTGGGAGGTCCAGAAGGAACTCTTGGAGTTGAAAGGTCCAACAAGGAGAGAGGAAGTGCACTCGGCCCTACAGCTCCTGAATTAGATACAGACAGTAGCTTTGCACCTGCTGTACTGGTGACTGGAATAGAAGCTAAAAGCCTCGACCCGAAACTTGAGCCAAACTTGGGGGCCCAAAGTCTTGGTCTGGCTGTGTCCCCCGCACCAGCAGGGGTCGCTCTTGATCCTTTAGTTTTGAAAAGAAAGATCAGTGCAAGTCATGGAGCCACACGGCCCTCTGGAGGAGCCCCAAAACCGGAGTCTGTAGATCAAGACAAGCCCAGAACCATCGATGCGTCTTCCCCTGCACAGAACGGCAGAGGCAATGAGGCATCTCGTCTACAGCGCTGGAAAATCATCAACTGTGGATCCTCCAGGAATTTGGGACACCATCTTGCCCGTGCTGCTCCTCAAGCGCCAAGACCTGAAACATTTGGTCTTTTACCAGCCCCAGACGCCAATCCATTAGCTCGCTTGCGAGCTCCCAGAATCATTTTAGCTCCCGAACAGAAGAGGCGAGGTGTCCTTGGGATCCCGGCTCAAAACTCCAAAGAACGGACAATCAGTGGGACTTCAAGCAAACAACCGTCAAATCCTCAAACACAGGAAGTGCAAAGAAGTAGTATACCTTTGACCCCACGGGCAGGTTTAGGTGTCGGTGGAGGGCAGGAAGGTAAAAGCTTGCCAGACAATTTGATAGTTTACAATAGATGATTGATTAAAATCCCCTTTCTGTGGAGTAGATACACTTTTTGGAATCAGACTCAGTCCTTTTTATTCCTAATACCATATATCTAAATAACAACTGCCTTTTAATTGTTTTCATGTTTCATTTCATCCTCACAAACCAGTTGTTTGTGAGTTCTTATTTTTAGACTTCTATAGTTTGTGTTAGTGTGCCTATATTCAATCTGTTGTGTTCTCATCTCCCTCTGTAGGTTATGGTCAAGGGAACTATCTTGGAGCAGGCCTGGTACCGGGGGCTTATGGACCAGGTAACGCGGGGCACAAACATTTTAACTAACAATCTTTTTTTAGCCGCTTTTTATGAATGCACATTTATACTTCCATTCACTGGCTACAGCTTTAGGCCAGGGAGCATACTTGGGAGCAGGCGGTAAACTTGGAGGTAGGTCTTCACATCGTCTTGTGTACTATTTTCTTGGTTGTTTTTGCAAAATCCCAACTAATTTTCTGTCAAACTTGCCATCTCTAGCTGCTCTTGGTCATGGAGGATATACCAAAGGTCCTGCCGGTGTGCCAACAGGTCAGAATTAGTGTGTGTGCAAAAAATCCCGTACCATACCGACTTAATTGATAAAGTCCTTTAAAAAAACTACAGTTAAAAAACTAAGGGCTTAGATATTATAGATTTGTGAACAGTGGGAATTTTGAAAAGTGGTAAATAGCATGAAAGTCCAGAAGGAATGGAATGTGTTGATGGTTTACGTTTTAACCTAATAATCATAGTTTTCTTTACTTGGTGCCATCTTACACGTATGCTGGCTGTTGCCCCGTAAAATGCTAATATTAGCATGCTAATATTTCATGCTAATTTCATACCTTTTAACCTAATAATAATAGATTCTGTTACTTGCGCCATCTTAAAAATATGCTAGCCCTTTACCAACATTCAAACAATTTCAACATTTAAACTAGACCTTTATATAACTTATAGAAATACTGTACATGTTTCCCTCTCCAAATGCAGTGTAGTGACGGTGAGTCAATGTGTTGTCACAGGTTATGGTAACGGCGCTGCAGGTTATGGTAACGGTGGCGCAGGTTTCCTCGGTGCTCAGGCAGGCAACGGCTACGGTAAGAAGCCATCAAACAAAAGATGAACGTGTAGTTGTGATCCTGTTCTTTGAATAGGATGTGCTTTGAAGCGTCGTATGCAAACAAGCATTTATTTATTTGCCTCCAAATCTGATAGGTCATGGGAACGGTTACGGCAATCCTTATGGAGCTGGTGAGTGCCTCTCACACAATTAAGTGAACAACTCTGTGTAGTTAACTAATAAGGCTAACAAATGAATATTGACTCATTCTGTGTCCGTACCTTTGATACAGGACAGTCACATGGAAATAAAGTGGAAAATACTGGCTTATATTAAATTGTCAAAAAGTAGGATTGTCCAAACTTTTTCTGACCATGCCTGCATACAAACATTTTTTAGACGGACATTCAAAAAGATTTAAGATGGGCCAATCTTTTTTTTAAACAGGCTAAAATGTACTAAGCAATTTAAACAATATATAGGAAAACACCGAAACCAGAACAGATTTGACAAATAATTCTGTAAGACGCATATGATGTTTGACATTTTTGTTTGTAAGTGACAATTTTCGGGGATTTGGGCCACTTTTAAATTTTTTATATTTCTGTGTGGCCCAAATACTGCTTTAAAATCTTCTAATGCGAGTTGGGTTTAATTTTATTATCAGAATATGCCACGGGCCATTAAAAAATGTGCTGCGGGACACAAACTGCTTTCGGGTTGCACTTTGGAAACTACAGTCATGAAGTTCTCAATAACCAGAAAAGCAGAGACCTTCCGCCATGCCATGCCTCTCAATAGTGGTGAAAGTCCTGAATCCAGACGGTGATCCGGATCACCCTCAAAAAGTAGTCAGTTGTTCTTTATCCCAGGGGTTCTTAATTTTTTGGACCTTAGGGCCCAATTTTCCACTACAGAGGGGCCTGGGCCCACTCACATATTAACACTGAATTAGTAATCTTACTTTTGATTTAATAATAGTTAATTATAACAGTAAAAACCATGTCAAAGGATATGAAAGCATGTGTTAATCACAAAGATGATCAAGACTTAGGTCAGACTGATTACTAAAATAAGTACCGTATTTTTCGGAGTATAAGTCGCACCGCAGTATAAGTTGCACCTGCCTAAAATGCATAATAAAGAAGGAAAAAAACATATATAAGTCGCACTGGAGCCCGGCCAAACTATGAAAAAAACTGCGACTTATAGTCCGAAAAATACGGTACTAATCAAATATACTGAAAAAGAAGGGACTCTAAAAAAATTATGTAAAATTAAATTTACGTACAACCACGCAGAGCTAAAATAAATTCCAACTAATTCAATAATAAATCATATTAACAATATATATGTTACTTAAACTGTCTATGGCTTAACTATGACTTTAGCTCCAGACTTCTATTGTTTGTTTTAAATTGTCATTACTGCCACAAGGGGTGGAAAAGTGACCACAGCTGAGAAACAAATATCTTTTGGCGGCCCTGTAGGGGGTTCTCGCGACCCCACAATGGGCCACGAACCCTATGGTTAGTAAACACGGCCATATACCATTACTGATTTTCCTTAAAGTGTCATCAAAATCTGCCCATAACGAAAGAAACGGGGTGAACACTCTTTGTCAGTCATCCACTGTCTTTGTCTTTGCGGGGCCACTATACACACACACACACACACACACACACACACACACACACACACACACACACACACACACACACACACACACACACACACACACACACACACACACACACACACAGAAATGTAAAAGTAAGGTAACGTAGTAGGAATGATCCTGATCAGGCCCAAAGTCTTAACAGTTGTTCTTTAGCCCGATTCGGACATTTCCCGAAGGTTTCATGAAAATCGACCCATAACTTTTTGAGTTGCTTTGCCAGCTACTGCAACTAACTGACAGACTAACAATGACAACTACATAACCTCCTGGAGGTAATAAAAAATCAGCTGATGTATGCAGTTTTTATCCACTGGGTGTCGCTGCCCAGTAGTTTAGTGGCCTATGGATGCTTTTGCTCTACACTTTGATCAACAGTACTGTAATATGTGCATTTTCAGGTGAGGGAACATTTTCATTGTGACCCAAAAGGAAAAAGAAAGTTACAAATAGTAAGTTTAAAATGGTTGAAAAGGCAATTTAACTTTTTAGTTTTGTGAATGTTGCAGCTTTGAATACAGGAAGCTACGCTGGACAGCCTCAGGTACCATACGGTAAGCTAGTCCATTAATATTCCTCTGGTAATGTGCACTTGTTTCGATTCTTATTTTTAAATAAAACAATGAGGATGAGGTCTTATCTTGTTCCAGGAGGACTTGGCGCTGGACTGGACCCGGCTGCTGGAAAATATGGTGAGAATTTTGTACTTGACTGCTGTTTTTTTGTAACTTGTAAATCTTGTTTTCATCCTGCAGCTGGAGCTCAGGGCCCGTATGCTGGCGCTCCTGTGGCTCCTGCCCGACTTGAAGGTAACCTTAAAGTACATCTTAGGAAAACTACTACAGTAGACCCACAAGGCACAGGACATTGATACAACGTTGATTATTACATGCATGTCATTTAAAACTGACATTGAAACAACGTTCCAAAATAGTTGTATTTGTGAATTGAGACAACGTTGATGTCCAACGTTGGATCCACGTTGTTGGTTGGGAAATGACCAAATTTCAATGGTCAAATCAACGTCACAACCTGACATTGAATAAACGTTGTCAAAAAGCATGTTGTTTCAACGTTGTATTTGTGTTGTAGAATATTGGCTGGGAAATTACCAAATTTCAATAGTCAAGTCAACATCAGAACCCAACATTGATTAAACGTCGTCAAAAAGCATGTTGTTTTAACGTTGTGTTTGAGTTGCTCAACCTCAGGACCTAATTCAAAAAGTTCTCAATGTTGTTTTAATATCTTGTGCCTGTTGGAGAACCTCGATTTACAAACTTAATTGGTTCTTGAACAGGGCTCGTAAATCGAAAAGTTTGTATAGTGAAGCAATTTTCTCCATAAGAAACAATGTAAACAAGAATAATTGGTTCCAGCCTTGAAAAAAAGTCCATATAATAGTGAAGGTTTGTACACTTTGAACACAATAGAAAGTGCTGAACGTTACTGTATATCAAACAAACATAACAAGGAGGTGATGGATCAACTGTCTTTTTATTACCAAGCCGAAACAACAAGCTCTGTATGTGCTCCTCTGCCAACACGCACACTAACACAGAAGTCGCTTTGGTGCCCTCACAAACGATCACAAATCAAAAAAACCTTAACAACCATATTGCTACAATAATCAACATGTAAAAAAATGAAAATCCACTTACGGTACATTAACATTGGCACAGGAGGAGCTGTCAAGAAAGAAACAGAGAGGGAGAAGGCAGGCATCGGAGGAAGGGCTGTGTGTGTGTCCTGAAAGATGTATTGCTGAACGAGAAGTTGCTCTTCTCATCTGCTGCATATTAAGTCTGCTTTGGCATATTTTTCTGGACTTTGCTCATCACAATTAAGACTTGCTTTAGTACGAAATCTGCTTTGTCGATTCTTTCATACTTGTGATTGCCATTATTGTACTTCTCGCAAATGGTGGTTTTTTTTTTTTCTACTTCCACAGCAATTCTTTCTTTCTTTCCACGCAGGTTTGTTGTCGTTCTGGCATTCATTTTGAGTTAGCAAAATGGACAAAACTTGTCAAAAGGCAATAAAACACAGAGAAGGCACACGCACTCAAGTACTGAGAAGATACTGCGCCCTGCTTTTTGCCTGCAGGCATGACACAAAATGATTGAATGAATGAAGCACTCGTACACGGAGACATGCTTTGCACAAGGAGACATATTTGGTTCGAGCTAAAAGTTTGTTAAATCAGAAAGTTCGCAAACAGATGTTCGGAAATTGAGCTTCCACTGTATTACATTCCAACCCTTACCTTCTCTGTCATTCCCAGGAGATGGCGGCTATCCATACGCTGCTCAACCTATCGGCCTCAGCGGTGATGGCAGCAAAAGCGCCAGCAAACACGGTGAGAACAAAGTTGAAATTACAAAGTAAAATATTTTTATTGAACATTGTGTTTTCCAGTCTAATGATTCTGTTTTTTGGTGTGTGTTCAGGTGCAGCATACGGCACTCCACAAGCAGGTAAGGCCTTTCACCATTTTCTTTCCTTTCTCCCAGCAAGCACAATATATTGAAACAACATTGAGAACTTGTTGTATTAGGTCCTGACATTAAGCAATTGAAACCTAACGTTGGAACAACATGCTTTTTGATGAGGTTTAATCCTTGTAGGGTTCTGACGTTGACTTGATCATGGAATTTAGGTAACATCCCAACAAATATTTTACAACACACAAACAATCTTGAAACAACATGCTTTTTGACAATGTTTATTCAATGTCAGGTTGTGACGTGGATTTGACCATTGAAATTTGGTCATTTCCAAACCAACAATGTGGATCCAACGTTAGACATCAACGTTGTCTCAATTTACAAATACAACTACTTTGCAACATTGTTTCGAAGTCAGTTTTAAAGGACATGTACGTATAATCAACGTTGTATCAATGTCCTGTGCCTGTTGGGTTAGCGCTAAATCGGTTTTCATTTCTATCATCAAGTGGTCGAATTCAGGGAAGGAAGCAAAAATCGGGACGAGTTGTGAAACTACGCATATTTAAGCATTTTGAGTCAATGGTGGAGGCTGTTTTTGCCAGTAAGCCTTGGCACAAAAAAAGAAGGCTGTTGCTAATATTTTGTTGTGTTACTGGGTTACTGATGAGTGTTTGTGTGTGTGTGCGTGCCAAGGCTATGGGCAACAGCTAGGTGCAAGTCAAGACGCGTTGGGTAAGCAAAACAGACTTCCTCCTTCATCATCACCTTCCTCTCTTGACCTTGCTAAATACTGCGAGCTTCTCCTTGGATCGCAATTTTGGCACAGCAGCACTGCAGTGTATTTCCGAATTATCATCTTGATTTCCACTACTTCAGTAATAACGACAAACTGTGTCGTGATATAACAGATATCTCCACATAAGATCACAAAACCAGAAAAACAGTCATATGAATAAAATGAGTTGAGTATTTTAAGAATGCCAACTACGGTCTATAAATAAAATGGAAAAAACAGTAATATATGAGCTGAAATGCTTGTCTATTTTTTACATTTGTTTATGCATTTCGTTTGAGGAGCAGCACCTTCAGACACCCATGAAAGAAGCGGTGACTTTCAAGTTTGAGCTGTTTCCAGACTTTACTTTTTTTTTCTAACATGGAACTGAATGGAATTTTTTACAGGACAGCAAGCCGGTAAATATGGTGCAGGAACCGGGCGCCTTGCAGGTGGATACAAAGGTGAGAATGAGGGCTGTTTTAAAGTCCTTATAGTAATGTCTGTATCATTCTTACCAACCTGTGTAAAGCTGTCTCGCTTGTCATTGCAAATATTGAAATGCCACTGCTGTTCAGTTGTTTGTGCCGTAAACGTTTTATTTGTGCTCTTAATGTTTTTAAGTCATTCTAAAATACATTTTTGTGTCTTCATCACTGAAACTTAAAATGTTGTCAGTAGTTGGATTATGTCAATAGATTGTGTTTTTGTCTTTGTCAGGCTGATGAAAATGACCTGCTGAGCTTCAAATCTTTTCCATACAGTTTTTTGTTTTTTTAAAATCTTGCTGTGTTTTTATGTTTGTAACCGTCATATGTAACTGGCTTTTGTTAAGCGTTTCTACGTGACAAAACAAGTGAACGATGTATTTGAAAATAAATATGGAAAATAAACTAAATTATTGTTTTTGTTTTTATTTGAGCTTGCAAATGGAAACCCAAATCATGCAAAGTAGTTGCGTGTCAAACCGTGTTTGCCTTCACAAGTTGTCCGTGTCAGCAGCGTCACTGACACCGCATTTGTGCACAGGAAATGTCACCACTTCCTGTCTTATGGGAGCCAACAATGCCTGATAGGAGGTCTTAAATTCTTAGGAAGACTTCATTAAATTCATAAAAAATCATTACATTTTAAATAGAAACATCTGAAAAAACAACAAATGCACAATGAATACGAGGGGTGCACAAAAAAAAAAGATTTACACCCGAATCACGATTCTTATTCATTCTGATTGTAAATTAATTCGTAATTTTCAAAAATCTTTAAAAATAATCTGATTTAAAAAAAAAAAAAAAAAAAAATAAATATATATATATATATTAGGGCTGCAACAACTAATCGATTAAAATTGATTATCAAAATAGTTGGCGATTAATTTAGTCATCGATTCGTTGGAACTATGCTGTGCGCATGCGCGGAGGCTTTTTATTTTATTTTATTTTTATTTTTTTATTTTTTTTGTTTGTTTTATAAACCTTTATTTATAAACTGCAACATTTACAAACAGCTGAGAAACAATAATCAAAGTAAGTACAAAAACAGTACAGAACTTGTTACGTCTCATGAGGTGGAGGTAAGCTAGCCAGTGATGTGTCACGTACAGCTCACGTGACGACGTCGTCTCCTTTGCTGGAAACATTCGAAAAATGGCGCGGGAAAACAGTACGGATAGTTCAGCGGAGAAACATCTTGAGGTTATTGCTTCAATGGAGAAAAGTGTACGACCTAAGTCGTCAAAAGTGTGGGAACACTTCACTTTAAAGACTTCAAAGAAGACCGTTTCCTGCAAAATGGCATGGAAGTACAACATTGCTTCAGGAGCACCTGAAGAGGAAACATGTTGGAGCCATGGTTGAAGGGAAGAACTCACGGTACGTAACTTTTTAAGTCCATAGTGGCAACAGGCATTCATGAGTTCAGCTTTTTTGTGAGTAACGTTAACGTTATGCCTTTGTTGCAATGCGGGGCTGATAATGTGTCTCCGTTTTGAGAGAGAAAACGCACGGTTACCGATTTCGAAATACACGTAGCGGACAGAAATATCTCAGGTTGGTTTCATAATGGATCAATGTAGCCGGACCCGATAAAGCTATATAAATATATTTAGATTTGAGTGACGCTTTAGTATAACTAAATGTTATGAAGGTGCTGGAATATTTCATGCTATTATTCAGAGGCAGCCGAGAAACGAGTACAATATCTGATTCAGTTCTGATCTGATGAGTTACATTTCTGTGTTATAATTGGTGTATGCTGCATCCCCAATGTGCAGAACATGGTGCCAGTATGCTGTTTTTTTTCAATAAAATACTGGAAAGGATAGAAATGCAGTTTCTCTTGTATCCGATTATTAATCGATTAACCGAAGTAATAATCGACAGTATTAATCGATTATCAAATTAATTGTTGGTTGCAGCACTAATATGTATATACATATATATATATATATATACATATATATATATATTTAAAAAATAAATAAAAGTCTTTAAAAATAAGTTTTCAGGCCATCTCCATGCAACCAGAAGGAGCGTTTTAACCTATAACCTGTTCTGAAAAAGTTTCATAAGAACGATTATACCAATTAATACATTACAATTAATACATCGGTTTGAATTAAGAATTGTGTTCAATCGGAAATTGATTCTCAATCGAATCATCACCCCAGGAATCTTTAAAACGTAATGAATACATTGCAAATATCTAAGCCATGCCAGCTTTCTTGCAAACTTTAATGACGGTAAAAGCGCACTCATTGTGCTGCTTTGCCAACAATGGACGTTACATAATAAGTAAAAGCTTCAGGAAAACCAAACTTGAGTGTTACGCATGCGTTTATCAGCAGTGAGACTCTAGTTTGTCATAGCACTTCTATTGTTGACAAACACGCCCATTGCTAGCATGATGTCTCGTGGAATAGGGTGAGCGTGGCGGGACGCATACATGTTTCTAAGACTTTGGCTCATTGGCGAAGACTTGTAGTCCATGCATGACTCACTGCCCAGATTGGGAGCACATTTCACATCCCACTTGAAGAACAACTGGCCGTGGTGCATGGCACACACATCCTCATCCACTCCTACCTTCAGGATTCGCTCACACTGTCCCAAAAGGTCGTCGTCCCAGCCACTGTCCTGATCCCACACTTCAAATCTGACTTTAGAGGCTGTTGATAAATCTTGAGAGCCCAAGTCCACAATTGTGGCCCAGTGGGGGTTGTTGTTGTTGAGAATGACGCGAGAACGATGCTCTTGTTTGTTGAAAATCACCTTCACATATCCATCGGTTGCCGTGGAATGGTCTCCCCAAAGACCTGAGGCCCGTTGGACGGTTATGATGACCCGGGCCATGCCTCTACGGCTCGGGCAGCAGTCCTGGTTCACTGCAGGTACGTTGTGGCACTGGCAGACGCAGCTGTCCCTGGAGTTGTCCTTGATGCCAGCCTGACAGCGCCCACTGCAGTTGATCATCAACCCCCGCTCTAGAATATAGTGGCTAATTGCTGTTTGCAGGTTCTTCCTTTCGTGGGTCGGCACCAACTCGTGCAAAGATTCCAGGGAATACGAAATGATGTCTGGATAGCGTGGCAGCGTGTTGAGCCATTGCTTGTAGGCTGATGGGTCTTTGCCTGCAGAGAAGAGAAGGTCCACGTTGTTGGTGTGACCCCCCCTTATGTTCGTGAGCCTATAAAGAAGACAGTTGTGTCAGTTGATATGGGTTTGCTCTTCTGCTGAGTGCTAATATGCAAAGTGATTGTATTTTAGAAAACAAATCTGAGCAAAGGTTCTCTCGGGTCACTCAATGATTTGGCAAGCTCTCTACAAAGGACCACTGCAAGTGGCTGCCCTCAATGAATATTCCAGAAACAGGTCCTGGGTGATCTCCCTTTGCTAATTGGGTTGTAGGGTTGGAACCTATAAATGTTACTCAACATATAGTGAAAAGATGACATCAGTGAGTAAAGTGAAAATTGTTGGTTGACACCTGTCATTGAAGAGACTGGAGAAGTTCTTCTTGCTCGTTGTCTTGTTGCTATCGTTTTGGCAGTGTTTGTAGCGAGCATCCATGGTCACCTTAATGGTGAGGGACTTCTCCACCTCCAGGCACATCTGCACCTCCTCTGTGCTGAGGCCCTGCAGGCTGGTCTGGCACTGATTGATGCTGGTGGTGGATTGGACAGATCCTCCCAGTTTCACCTGGATGTGTTTGATCAAAGTAAATATGTATTAGTGATTTGTGGTGCAGATGCTTGTGTGTTGGACCTGAGAGGATCCAGTGTATTGGTTTGGTCGATGGATGTGGTACCTACCTTTGTGAATCAGGGCATTCAGTCGATCGCAACTTGACTGCTCGGTTTGTCTTCGAAGACCTTTCGCCTCTCATCCAAGTAGGCTTTATAAGTTCATGTCTGAGACTTAGATTGGTCAGATCTAGTTAAGACAAGATCTGACCATGAACTAATCTGACTTCATAAACTGATGAAGCCTACTTGGATGAGAGGCGAAACGTCTTGTAAGACAACCTGAACAGTCCACTTGCGATCGATTGAATGCCCTGAGAATACAATGACCTGGATAAATGAGAACATCTATAGACTACCTTTGTGACGTAATGGGTGCCAAAGGTTTCAATCAGTTTGTAGAAATGTTGCTTGTTCGGGGGACTGTAGGTCTTTGGAAGCTTCTTTAGTGCTTTTTGAAATTCAGCATGCAGCTTTGGCTCGACGGACACTCTGTAGCTGTTTCCAGTGAGATGTCCAGCAAACCACAAAGAAAGAGGCATGTCAGAGATGTGCTGTAGGACAAAATGTTTCACCAAGCCATCACTTCTTACCTGTAGTACTCGCAGGACATTTTCTGGCTGACAAAGCTGAACTTGTCTGTCTTGGTTTTTTGCATAGAGTACTCGGCCAATTTTGAGTTGGTGCCAGCCAGCATTAGATTTGCACCATATTTTTTTGAATTCAAACTTAGACCAAACTTCCAGTTGTTTTCCACCACAGAAGTCATGGAATTGACAAGAGCCTCGCTGGATCTGTAAAGTGTACTGGCGTCCTTCAATCTGCACACCTGCTTTGGCCTCCAGTCTACCACAGACAGAGGCAGCTTCTGCTGGGCCTTCTTCTGGAAGGGGTTGATGCACAGGGTGCATGTTTTGTCTTTGCGTTCCCACTTATCCATGTCCAGGACAAATGCCTCCTTGCGCTCCATGGTGGTGATATCGAAACCTTCCCCGGCTAGATTAGTGCCTGGGGCCAGTTCTGCTTGGAGACACTGCTTGGGGGTGCCCACTGTGCAGGACTGATGTGTACGCTGGGAGAAGGACAGCATGAGGACAGCGCAAATATTCAACAGATTCATGTTGATGATGCCTTGGAATCTGAAAAAAGAACACTTTATTTGTGGAAAATAGTAAGCCTGGCAATATTTCTATTTCTATTTGTTTTTCATGTGCTTTCAGTCATGCTACTCTAGTCGAGTTTAAACGGTTAAATGGGCCCAATCTTAGTCAATCTGGTCGTTAAATCCTATTTACATTTTCGGTGTGGGTGAGAGTTTGTGGTTTCCAGCCAGTCTCTCACATTTAATAAATAACCAAAACATCTCTTAATGGGTGACGGACTTTGCAGATTTTTTTTGTTTTTTTTGTTTATGAGAAATGTACGCCATTATTAAATCTTCCATAAACACCTATCAGTGAGGAGGAGGTCTGGGTAATGGAGTGGTACCGTCGGTTTGCCCACAAGCGTTCCAGTTTTCGTCTAGTGGCGTGTGTGAATTGCTTCCCAGCTTAGGCCAAACAGCAACATTGGACTAATATCTCTGTCAAAGTACATAAAAAAAATTGTATTTGTTCATTACACCGACCGGAATTAGAGCGGTTCTAGTCCAACCCCTGAATCAGTCATCAGTTAGCAGCTGTATCCCAAGTTATTTGTCCACATAGTCCGGTGGTGTCCAAACTGCGGCCCTGGTGGCTATTTGCGGCCCGCAACTGATTTTTTAACGGCTCACGGTACATTTTAAAAATACTATTTAAAAAGAAAATGAAAACGTGGAATAAAAGAGCAAGCAGGTAAAATGTAATCAGAAAAAAATGCCATGATGACTCTCATAACACAAAGCTTCCATACAGGCTGTTTTTTTTCTTTAAAACTGCTCTTGCTAAATAAATAATACAAATCATTGTTATGTATTATTGACCTATTCATTGCTCCAGTTATTGCGCATCAAATATTCTACTTTGAAATATATGTTTTGGGTAAAATATCGCATGTTTGCTTTATAAAACACAAAGTTGTATTTATCATAATCAATGGATAGATCTGAAGTTGATTTATAGACTTAAGTTTTGAGAGTAAAAAATTAAATTAAAACTTTTTTAATAATTAGTGGGGCCCTTTTGGATCCCCAATAATTATTGTGGGATTTTCTTTTTAAAAAAACAGTCATTGCCTAAAAAGTAATAATGAATGAGTAATGAATGAATGCAATGGTGTTATTGATTATTGACCTATTTAGAGCTCCGATTAATTCACATCAAATATTCCACTTAGAATTTTTTTGGGGGGAAATATTGCATTTTTTTGTGTTTTTGCCATAAAAAAAACAGGAATTTCTTTGACAAAAAGGGCACAGAAAAAGACCTTCATATCGACAGATAGACCTGAAGTTGATTTAGAGACTTAACATTGGACAATAAAGAAAACATATATATACAGTATATATATATATATATATATATATACACATACATACATACATCAATTTTTTACCACTTATATGTATGTATGTATTAGAGATGCGCGGATAGGCAATTATTTCATCCGCAACCGCATCAGAAAGTCGTCAACCATCCGCAATCCACCCGATCTAACATTTGATCAGAACCGCATCTGCCCGCACCCGCCCGTTGTTATATATCTAATATAGACGATGCAAGGCATTAGTGAGGTTATAAAGCTTTTGCCTGTTAAAGAAAGGAGACTGATCCAATGCAGTACAGACATTTGCGTGCCACGCTGTCACGACCCAGACGCACACCAGTGCGCAATCATATGGGAGCCGCGCTGAGCGCACCTCCAAGCGGGTCTCGCTGCCGGCGACGGCCGGGTATATGAGCCCGACGCTCCAGCGCCATCCATTTTCAGGGCTAGTTGATTCGGCAGGTGGGTTGTTACACACTCCTTAGCGGGTTCCAACTTCCATGGCCACCGTCCTAGCTGCTGTTTATATCAACCAGGGTGAGCCCCACCCCTTTCGTGAGCGCACTGCGCGCGGAGTGACCCCTGTTACGCGCCCCCGGCAACAGGGGTGGCGGGCAGGTAAGCTGCGCGGGCGGAGCGCGCGGAGTGACCCCTGTTACGAGCCCCCGGCCACGGGGGTGGCGGGCAGGTAAGCTGCTTACCTGCTGGGCGTGACGCCGGCCGCGGCGAAGGCGGACGAGGCGGGGTGTCGGTGCGGTGGGCGCGGTGGTGACCCTGGACGTGCGTCGGGCCCTTCTCGTGGATCGCCTCAGCTACGGCTCCCGGTGGGGCCCTCTCGGGGGAAGGGGCCTCGGTCCCGGACCCCGGCGAGGCGTCCCTTCTCCGCTCCGTAAAAGTGTCCATGTCTTTTCTTTTTTTTTCTTCTGTTGTGGCATATGCTGCAGGTGTCTGCTCGTTTTTCGTATGTGGGTAACAACATTTAACTATGTATATATATTTCCGAATAGGTTTAACTGCCACCCGCCTGAATCTATTTAAAATCTAATTTTTTTTAATTTCAACCACCCGACCCGACCCGTGGATAAAATCTAATTTTTTTTAATTTCATCTGCCCGATCCGCGGATAATCCGCGGACTACGCGGTTGTGCCCGCAAACCGCACATCTCTAGTATGTATGTGTGTGTGTGTGTGTGTGTGTGTGTGTGTGTGTGTGTGTGTGTGTGTGTGTATAAATCTTTTTTTTTAAAACATTTTTATAACTTAGACTCCAGGGTCCCCGGGACCAAACTTGAGAATGGGCCCCAAAGGTAAAAAAAAATCTATATATTGGTTTTGAAAATGAAAAATATTAAAAAGGCCCTCGCATGCTTTCATTTGTCAGTGTGCTGCATTTCATAATTTAACTTTTTGTCTAAGATGCCATGTATGTTGCTGTTGTGTGCGCTGTTTACGAGTAGCATGCTTGTCCCCGTCTTTATCAAAACATAACTATAGATGTCAACATTGTGTATGTGCTGAAAGATTCATTTATGATTGCTGCCTTGGGTAAAATCTTAACTCTTTTAGGTTTTGCTCACATTTGCTTTCTTTTATTTAGACGCATCGAGTTGGTGCTTTTCGAAGCACTCGTAGCAAACGTGTGTTTAAGAATTACAAATAATATCGAGTTAATTCTTAAATGGGAATTCATAACCGTTAAAAGTATATCAAACAAACACAAATGTAGCACTTTTCCGCCATTTTTAATAACATCTCGAGGAACTCTGAAGAAACGTTTAACCTTTCCGCGATTTGAATGGTTCGTACAGCCGAAAACAACACAAATATAGGGCATTTTTTCTTTGAGAAATGCTAAATGGCGTCTTGTACCCATTGAGAACAGAGCTAGCTTGACCATCACCAGTAACCATTGAGCCGTCAGGAACATCCCAGCAATAGTCTGACTATGTTCAAAACATTTGGCTTCCGGCCAAAACTTCCACCACCATGCAGCTTGTTTTAGGTCAATAAGATTTGTGTGTATGTTCCTCACATATTAAGCAACACGGTGACACAAAATGTGGAATAATACTCTAAAATCGCTTAAAATGTCAAGTAACATCTGAGCATCAGTGCACACTCACCCTTGTCTTGTCTTTTTACACCACTGCCAAGATAAGCTGATGGTCGGATGTGTTTAACTGACGACATTCGCATCTGCCCTAAATGTTATAAGAAAGAAGGGCGGGGGTGTGAGGTTGTTGCGGCAACGGTGGTCTTGACAGTTTTTGATGAGCTCCTCAGAAGAGCTTGTGAGTGGCAGGAAACTGGCGTTCCAGTTAGCAAGGAAACCGCGTCCATGCACTTGCATTTCTTCTGAAGTGGTGCTGGGCTGCGGCTCTCATGGTTCTATTCATCAGGTCCTTCAACAAATGCTTACGATGCTTACCAATGACTATGATCAAACGTTTGTTCAGAACCAAACTTCAGTTTCAAGTCCAAAAAAGTGTTGTTTTTTTTCCTCCATGGAACCAACTTTGCATCTATCAGCTCTGTCAAGAATGTCTGTTCTTCTTTTTGAGGCATCACTCAGGGATCTGTTGTTGGTCCTCTTTCTTCCCTTCAGGTCACCCTTGTAGTGTCTGTTCTCTGTTGTGGTTGCCTGTTGAATGCTTTGCTCTGGCAACGTCCCACAGGGGTCTGAAAAAGGGGACAATGCCCAATGATTAGATGTCACTTCACCGTCTGCAAGTTAGTCCGCCATATTTGATCACAACTTGCTTTCTCGTCCGACACGTCTGTAGCCCGCTTTACACTGTCCACAAACGACAACTTTTTACGGTACTGTTTTATTTCTAAAGCCCCTCTGTGTGGAATACAAAATCAAAGTTGACTGGAATTTTCCAACTTTAGAGATAGTATCATCAGAGTGTACAGTAATGTCTAAACAAATAAATGCAGATTATCTGTTCAACTCTGCTTTGCCAATCTTGGATCGACTGAATGTGTCTCTTCGTTTTGCATTCAAAACTGTCATGTCTGTGTGATCATGTTTAGTTTTGGTTATGTTCGGTTTGGTTTTTAGACCTTTTGTGCACTCTTGTTTGTTTTGTTTCCATGACAACCCATTAGTTTTCACCTGTCCTCATGTCACGCACCTGTTTCGTTTTGTCACTAATCATGTCACTGTTATTTAAGCCTGTCTTTTTCTGTTGATCGTCCTGGTGACATTATCCTTACTCACTCTGCTTCGTGTCATGTTTACGGTTTCATGCTTAGTTCACACTGCTTGTTTCATAGTCCATGCTGCCCTGTTCACGTCATCGCAAGTAAGTTTTGTTTATTTATGCCAGAGTTAGTGTCTTTTGTTTTTTGTCCATAGTTCTGCCTTTGTGCTAGTTTTTGTTTTTATAGCCAAGTTTTGTACTTCCGCCCTTGTGCGCGCTTTTTGTTTATTCCTTTTGTTAGTGTTAAAATAAAGATGTCATTACCTTCACGCCTTGCCCGCGCCAACTTTCCTTTGCATTCCGGGAAAACACAACACTCCAAGGTCCACGTTTTGACAAAAACTAGCCAGACTTCCATTTTGTGCATACCTTGTCCAAGTTGTTGACCAAAAAATGTCTTGCTGTTGCTTGTTTGACCTCAACTCTGCTTTGAGGTGTCCCGCAGAGCTCTGTCATTGGCCCACATACTTATTGTGGTTATAACGAATGCAAGGTTTGGACTCCATCCATCCATCCATCTTCTTCCGTTTATCTGAAGTCGGGTCACGGGGGCAGCAACCTAAGCAGAGAAGCCTAGACATCCCTCTCCCCAGCCACTTCGTCCAACTCTTCCCGGGAGATCCCGAGGCGTTCTCAGGCCAGCTGGGAGACATAGTCTTCCCAACGTGCCTTGAGTCTACCCCGTGGTCTCCTACCGGTCGGACGCGCCCTAAACACCTCCCCGGGGAGACGTTTGGGGGGTATTGCGAACCCGAACCACCTCATCTGGTTCCTTTCGATGTGGAGGAGCAGCGGCTTTAATCGGAGTGCCTCCCGAATGACAGAGCTTCTCACTCTATCTCTAAGGGAGAGACGGTGGAAACTCATTTTGGAAGCTCATACCCGTGATCTTGTCCTTTCGGTCATAACCCAAAGCTCATGACCATAAATGAGGATAGGGATGTAGATCGACCGGTAAATTGAAAGCTTTGCCTTCCGGCTTAGCTCCTTTTTCACCACAATGCACCAATTCCGGGTCCGCATCACTGCAGACGCCGCACCGATCCGCCTGTCGATCTCACGATCCACTCTTCCCTCACTCGTCAACAAGACCCCAAGGTACTTGTACTTCTCCACTCACTTTTCCGTGCGAGAACCATGGACTCTGACTTGGAGGTGCTGATTTTCATCCCAGTCGCTTCACACTCAGCTGCGAACCGATCCAGTCCAAAACCAGACTACATATTAAAATCCTTTTAGGACTAAATTAACTTTTGGGATTGTATCCGCTTACTGGAAAAAACGGCCTTCATCTTGGGTTTTAACTTTCAGGTTCTCTGCATTTTACTCTCGTGTTTCACTTCTAACCACAGTGTGTTTCCAACCGCAGTGTTTATTGTGGGTGACAAAATGACAACTGTCACAGTTTACTGTCACCAACACAAACGCCATTAACCTCGCAAGTGCCAAAGTTTGCAGATGTCACAAGTGATCGCTTGTCGCAAGGCAACAGAGTGAGGTGAGATGTGGATGAATTCATTCACAGCCTCAACACGCCTCTTCCATTAGACGATTACACTGCGTCACTCGCTGCCTTCAAGGGCTAGTCTCTCCCCTTCCATAAGCGCTCATATCCGTCAAAATGCCTTTTTGCACCTGATGTGTTGACAATGCACAACCTTTATTCTGTATTTAGACTATATTTTAAATCCCAGTAATGCTATTTGGTAACAGCAGAAGAGAAAATCAAACACAATACAAATATACGGAGTAGACTAGTTTTGTCCGGATAACAATATACCAGTACTGATACCAAAATTATTTTGCTACTTTTCAATACTTTTCTGAATAAAGGGGACCACAAAAAATCGCATTATTGGCTTTATTTGAACAAAAACTCTTAGGGTACATTAAACATATGTTTCTTATTGCAAGTTTGTCCTTAAATAAAATAGTGAACATACAAGACAACTTGTCTTTTATTAGTACCGTATTTTTCGGAGTATAAGTCGTGCCGGAGTACAAATGGCACCGGCCGAAAATGCATAATAAAGAAGAAAAAAACATATAAGTCGCACTGGAGTATAAGTCGCATTTTTGGGGGAAATTTGTTTGATAAAACCCAACACCAAGAATAGACGTTTGAAAGGCAATTTTTTAAAATAAATAAAGAATAGGCTGGATAAGTGTACGTTATATGAGGCATAAATAACCAACTGAGAACGTGCCTGGTATGTTAACGTAACATATTATGGTAAGAGTCATTCAAATAACTATAACATATAGAACATGCTATACGTTTACCAAACAATCTGTCACTCCTAATCGCTAAATCCCATGAAATATTATATGTCTAGTCTCTTACGTGAATGAGCTAAATAATATTATTTGATATTTTACCGTAATGGGTTAATAATTTCACACATAAGTCGCTCCTGACTATAAGTCGCACCCGGGCCAAAGTATGAAAAAAACTGCGACTTATAGTCCGAAGAATACGGTAAGTAAGCAAAAAAGGGCTCCTAATTTAGTCCGCTAACATATGCAGTAACATATTGTGTCATTTTCTATTCTATTATTTTGTCAAAATTATTAAGGACAGGTGGTAGAAAATTAATTATTAATCTACTTGTTCATTTATTGATTGATATATAATGTAGGAACCAGAAATATTAATAACAGAAAGAAACAACCCTTTTGTGTGAATGAGTGTAAATGGGGGAGGGAGGTTTTTTGGGTTGGTGCACTAATTGTAAGTGTATCTTGTGTTTTTTATGTTGATTTAATTTTTTTTTTAAATAAATACAATTATTATTATTATTTTTTTAAATATCTTGTGCGGCCCGGTACCAATCGATCCACGGACCGGTACCGGGCCGCGGCCCGGTGGTTGGGGACCACTGATTTAATCAACTAAACTCTTCCGCTGTCCTTTTCGTTCTGTCTTTGTATTGTCGTGTTGTTGGGTTATAGTTGCTGTTATGGCTTTATGTTATTGTGTTGCGGCATTTGTTGTGACTTTTCTCTGCTACCGTAGCTGTTTATTAAAATGAGAGCAGTAGCAGGTCAAACCACTGCTCATTTAACCCGAAGAGCTTTGTTTGCCCTTCATTTTGTTTTATAATAATTTTTTTGTATTTGTATTGTTTCTATGTCAAAAATAATAGTAAAAATAGCAGGTAAACCTCCAGTTGTTTCAACCTGAAGAGATGTTGGTTTTATGTTGAAAAACAAAATCAGAAGTAGAAGGTAAATCGTTAAATTGTTGGTTACTGTACTTTTATTGAAAATGTCTTAAATGTTGAAAATGTTGTCCCTGAATCGTATCGGCAGACACAAATTCAGAATCGCATCGCATCATTGTTAAGACGAATTGTTACACCCCTCGTTCCAACTCAAAGTGTTTAGAAAGTACAAGGAAGAAAAATTCTGATAAACGTCTTGAACCTTATTGAAAATGAGATAACCAGACTCACGCAGGTTAAAATATATAATTTAAAATAATAGTGAAATATATAAAAAAAGATCAGATGAAACAAAATATCTTAAAGGCCTACTGAAACCGCCCTGCGACGAGGTGGCGACTTGTCCAGGGTGTACCCCGCCTTCCGCCTGATTGTAGCTGAGATAGGCTCCAGCGACCCCGAAGGGAATAAGCAGTAGAAAATGGATGGATGGGCCTACTGAAACCCACTACTACCGACCACGCAGTCTGATAGTTTATATATCAATGATGAAATCTTAACATTGCAACACATGCCAATACGGCCGGGTTAGCTTACTAAAGTGCAATTTTAAATTTCGCGCGAAATATCCTGCTGAAAACGTCTTGGTATGATGTGACGTCACGGATTGTGGAGGACATTTTGGGACAGCATGGTGGCCAGCTATTAAGTCGTCTGTTTTCATCGCAAAATTCCACAGTATTCTGGACATCTGTGTTGGTGAATCTTTTGCAATTTGTTCAATGAACAATGGAGACAGCAAAGAAGAAAGCTGTAGGTGGGAAGCGGTGTATTGCGGCCGACTTCAGCAACACAAACACGGCCGGTGTTTCATTGTTTACATTCCCGAAAGATGACAGTCAAGCTTTACCATTGGCCTGTGGAGAACTGAGATAACAGAGATTCTTACCAGGAGGACTTTGAGTTGGATACGCAGACGCGGTACCGTGAGTACGCATGCAGCTGCGGCTTCCAAACATTTGATCGCTTGCCCGTACGTGCGTGCCGCTATGTGCATGTCACGTACGTAACTTTGGGGACTTTGGGGAAATATATGTGCTGTATGAACTTTGAGGAGGTGAACGGTACTTTGGGCTGTAGGATTGAGTGTGTTGTGCAGGTGTTTGAGTTGTATTGGCGGGTTATATGGACGGGAGGGGGGAGGTGTTTGTTATGCGGGATTCATTTGTGGCATATTAAATATAAGCCTGGTTGTGTTGTGGCTATTGGAGTATATATATGTCTTGTGTTTATTTACTGTTGTAGTCATTCCCAGCTGAATATCAGGTCCCACCCGCCTCTCACAGCATCTTCCCTATCTGAATCGCTCCCACTGCCCTCTAGTCCTTCACTCTCACTTTCCTCATCCACGAATCTTTCATCCTCGCTCAAATTAATGGGGAAATCGTCGCTTTCCCGGTCCGAATCGCTCTCGCTGCTGGTGGCCATGATACTAAACAATGTGCAGATGTGAGGAGCTCCACAACCTGTGACGTCACGCTACTCGTCTGCTACTTCCGGTACAGGCAAGGCTTTTTTATCAGCGACCAAAGGTTGCGAACTTTATCGTCGATGTTCTTTACTAAATCCTTTCAGCAAAAATATGGCAATATCGCGAAATGATCAAGTATGACACATAGAATGGACCTGCTATCCCCGTTTATATAAGAAAATTGCTTTTCAGTAGGCCTTTAAAAACAATGAGTCAAACAAAAAGCAGTTCAAATTTAGAATAAACTAGTTCAACGTATCATACTTTGTTTAAAGAGAGTAAAAGTGGGTCTTAAATGTGGTCAAAGAAGGGGTCTGTCTCACATGTAGAGAAAGATCCTTCCACAGTTTAGGACCCGCAACAGAAAAGGCCATGTCCCCTCTGAACTTGCGCTTGGTTTTCAGTACATCCAGGAGCAGCTGATCAGCTGACCTGAGGGACGGGGCGGGCCATGTGGGTGAGCAGCTCTTGACTAACTGACCACCAAGGGTATGAATTAGAATTTGAAGGGTGTGATAATCCAAGGGCCACTTGTATCATTTGTGTAGTATCATTTATCATTTATGTAGCTGGAATGTACTCTTTAAAAGTAGCATTTGCATACTTTGGTTAACAACTTTGTCAGGCACACAAAGAAGGCAATGATGGCTTCTCCAGTGAAGGTATTTCACCGGGCAGTCAAGATGCTTTTGGCTAACCCCACCATAGACAGGAAGTGGGGACCGAGGAAATATTGCCTTCAAAGTAGAAGTCGGTGTAGACATGGTCTATCCTATTTTCCTGCTCGGGTTCGATAGCGGCACTATCTTTGAGCAGTTTACATATTTAAAATGACTGGAATCTGACTTGTTCTGTTTATTCAAAGTACCTAACAGAAGGCTACCTCAGAGATTATAGTACAGTTAATATATAATATTTATCCCTAAAAAATATTTTCTCGTGCCTCTTTTACTGGAAGAAGTCAATCAATTAATTTGACATGACTAATGTTTGCTTGGCGGATTTTTTAAATGTATTTTTTCTTTATTTTTCTCAAGCTGATTATGACTTCCCTTAAATCTTTGACTGCCTCATATCAGGATTTTTTTCCATCCCCCCCAAACTAGTCCCAATGGTTTGTGCTGCAAACATTTTCCATTTATTATAATTTTTTATGTTAACGTTTTATGATTCATAACAAGCTCCATAAAACGTTAACATAAAAACTATATTAGCTTGACCAAATTGTTTTTTTAATTACAAATGATTGGGATTGGTTTGAGGGGATTTTGAGAAGGTGCACTGTGCTGGTTATGAATTATGAACGTAAATAACATGAAAATGATCACAGTTACGTAAAAACAAAAAAAATGCAGAACAAACGATTGGGACTGGGTTGGGACGCTTTTGAGAAGGTAAGGGGGCTGGTTATGAATAATAACACGTTAATTACGCAATAACATAAAAACATAAAACGTTAATAACATATAAGCTAATGGTTGGACAAGAAAATTGCATCACAAACGAATGGGACACATTTGGGGAGGTTTTGACAAGGTGGGATGCTGGTTATGAATAATAAAACATTAACATAAAACTATAATAATTAGACCGAAACTGTTTGCAGCACAAACAATTGGGACAAGTTTGGGTTAAGGGGTTCTTAACACAGGTTAAGGCAAATTGGTTTTGCATAATATGGTCCCTTTAGATCAGGGGTGTCAAACGTACGGCCCGAGGGCCGGATCAGGCCCGCGAACAGGTTTTATCCGGCCCGCGGGTTGAGTTTGCTATGTATAAAAATTAACCAGACATTTTTGAATGAAATAAACAGCTGTTCTAAATGTGTCCACTAGATGTCACAATAGCAATTCTTTGTATCTTTGTAGATGATGCTACATATGTACAAAATAAAACACATGATGTTAGTACATCAGTCGAGGAAAATGATCAGACTACATAAATAACATCCTGTAATTTGATTTTGATATTTTTTTTATCTTGATTGAAAATTAACACCAATGCATTGACTGATAAACATAATCACATCATTTATTCAGAAAATATAAATAACGACACATAAATTATTAACCGCAACATGTAAGTGTAAAAAAACAACAACCTTATGATTTGTACATTTTCAGAATGTGCTTGTTCTATTTTTAAACAAAGAAAACAATCTGAAGTTGTCTTTATTTTTAAGTTATCTTGCCGTGATTTTACCAGTCCGGCCCACTTGGGAGTGGATTTTTCTCCATGTGGCCCCCGATCTAAAATGAGTTTGACACCCCTGATCTTTAGAAATACTTGCCTTGATGTTTACTGACCAGCACAGTGTTTGTTCACAGTGGATATTTTCAGTCGGAGGCATTGATAGGAAACTGCCTTTTAGATAGATAGATAGATACTGTAGATACTATAGATCAGGGGCTCCCAAACTACGGATCCGGGCCCCCAGCATCCAAAATCCGGCCCAAGGGAAGTCCCAAGTTAAAAAAAATTTTTTTTTTTAAAAAAAAAAAAAAAAAAAAAATCTTTCCCTTCTAATACATTTTCTACCGCTTGTTACTCTCGGTGTCTCCTAGCCGCTCTGGCAAATCCTATTGTCTAAAAATGAATTTTCCCATCGATAACGTGAAAATGCTAAATGTCAAAACGGATTAAAAAGACAATGTATATTTGTATATATATATATATATATATATATATATATATATATGTACATATACAGCCCGACCCCCGGCCACATTTTTTTAACCCAATGCGGCCCACAAGTCAAAAAGTTTGGGGACCCCTGCTATAGATAGTACTTTATTGATTCCTTCAGGAGAGTTCCCTCAGGAAAATTTAAATTCCAGCAGCAGTGTACAGAATTGAGATCGAAATTAAAAAGTAAATAAGGGGCGTATAGATGGGGAAAAAATATATATATATATTACAATAAGAATAAAAATAAAAAGCAACCATAAGAATAAAAATATAACAGATTTAGGATTTGATGTTTTCTTTAGAACTTTGTTGCCATAACGTAATGCTAGTTAAACCCATTATACTGTACTTGACCTCGTTTACCTTGAGGCCAACGCTTTAGCGATGTGTTTTAATTTGAAAAGTAGGCCGGAAGTGTTTCGTTGGAAGCCGTGTTCGCTTGTCATTCATGCTGAGGCGTTGCAGGGGATCCAAGGCCGTCTCGAGGATACCGCAGCTCCTATTCATCCACGGAAAAGAGTTGAAATAACCCAGGAGTCGACAATGGAGACCGTACGTTCATGTTCCGCGGCGAGAACCGTGTGCCGGTCGGCCCGCGCTGAAGCTTCTCCCTGTGCCCAAACGGCGGTAGCCCGGCGTCGCGAGCCCGCAGTGGTCGCTCAAACCTCAGCCTGAGAATCCCTCGCGTTGCCCGTCCAGCCTCGGAGGAGCACAAGGCAAGCTAAGACGAGCACATCCGGGATGCTGAAGCAGTGACCTTCCCTCAGTCCCTCCGCCGGGGACCGCGGACCCGCAGCAGCTGGAGCATCCCCCGGAGCTGCATGGACACGCAAAGGCAGCATCCGCGGCCGTGACGCGCCGCCTGCCCGGGATGCTAGCAAGGAGGAAGTGTCTCTGACATGAAGACGAGGCTGGTGTGTCCTCTGGCTGCTGCGCTGACATTGTCCCCTGCACGCTGACTCCACCGTGCCGACATCGTCATGTACGCGGCTGGCCGTGTGGAGCTCCAGCCCCGGGGATGACACCCAGCCAAGTACCGGCGGGCCGGCGCGGGGCCACCTTCCCCGGGTAGTGACCGCACACTTGCTAGGCAGCTAGGCGGCTAATTGGAGCAGATACACCGAGCCCGATGTTGTCCCACAAGGTTCTAGTGGCCATCCTCTTGTTGAACGTCTACGTGGGCGTGCAGTCCGTCTACTATTTCTTCGGCGGCGTGCTCCTGGCGGTCGTCTGCGCCATGGCGTTTTTAAATGGACCGCGGCTGCTGGACTGGGCCAGTTCACCTCCCTATCTTCAGTTCAACAAGTATGTTCTGACCGGGTACCGGCCCGTTTCCTCCGTGCAGGACTGCATCAGAAGCCTCTTCTACTTGCACAACGAGCTGGGGAACATCTACACTCATGGTGAGTTTGTTTCTTCCCTGCAGGACTCATTAGACGCACACTCCCATCAAAGCTCTGCCCTCACAAAGTTTATAATGCTCACTTTTCATGGTCAGTGTTCATGTAGCGTGTGTATTACCTGGCCCGCCCAATCATTATTCTGGATGTTGCCTGCCCCATCATTTATGTAGCCCGCCACATCACTTTATTTGGCCCACCGCGTCATTATAGGTGAACCGCACATCATTTTATGTCGTATGGCATCATTACTTGTGGCCCGCTCACATCATTTTATGTGGCTCGCAACATCAATATGGTATGACATTATTTTACATGGCCCGCCTCATCTGTGACCCACCACATCGTTTCAAGTGACCCAACAAATCGTTTCAAGTGACCCGCCACATCATTTTACGTAGCCCGTCACATAACTATATGTGACTCACCACATCATTTAATGTGGCCCGCCACATCATTTTATGTGGTATGCCATCATTACATGTGGCCTGCCCACATAATTTTATGTGGTGCGCTGTCACTTTTTGTGGCCTGCAACATCAATTTACATAAGCCCGCCACATCATTTTATGTGGCCCGCCCAATCATGTGGCATGCCATTATTTTATACGGCCCGCCTCATCTGTGACCCACCACATCGTTTCAAGTGACCCACCACATCGTTTCAAGTGACCCAACAAATCGTTTCAAGTGACCCGCCACATCATTTTACGTAGCCCGTCACATAACTATATGTGACTCACTACATTTAATGTGGCCCGCCACATCATTTTATGTGGTATGCCATCATTACATGTGGCCTGCCCACATAATTTAATGTGGTGCGCTGTCACTTTTTGTGGCCTGCAATATCAATTTACATAAGCCCGCCACATCATTTTACGTGGCCCGCCCAATCATGTGGCATGCCATTATTTTATACGGCCCGCCTCATCTGTGACCCACCACATCGTTTCAAGTGACCCACCACATCGTTTCAAGTGACCCACCACATCGTTTCAAGTGACCCACCACATCGTTTCAAGTGACCCAACAAATCGTTTCAAGTGACCCGCCACATCATTTTACGTAGCCCGTCACATAACTATATGTGACTCACTACATCATTTAATGTGGCCCTCCACATCATTTTATGTGGTATGCCATCATTACATGTGGCCTGCCCACATAATTTTATGTGGTGCGCTGTCACTTTTTGTGGCCTGCAACATCAATTTACATAAGCCCGCCACATCATTTTACGTGTCCCGCCCAATCATGTGGCATGCCATTATTTTATACGGCTCGCCTCATCTGTGACCCACCACATCGTTTCAAGTGACCCAACAAATCGTTTCAAGTGACCCAACAAATCGTTTCAAGTGACCCGCTACATCATTTTACGTAGCCCGTCACATAACTATATGTGACTCACTACATCATTTAATGTGGCCCGCCACATCATTTTATGTGGTATGCCATCATTACATGTGGCCTGCCCACATAATTTAATGTGGTGCGCTGTCACTTTTTGTGGCCTGCAATATCAATTTACATAAGCCCGCCACATCATTTTACGTGGCCCGCCAAATCATGTGGCATGCCATTATTTTACATGGCCCACCTCATCTGTGACCCACCACATCGTTTCAAGTGACCCACCACATCGTTTCAAGTGACCCAACAAATCGTTTCAAGTGACCCGCCACATCATTTTACGTAGCCCGTCACATAACTATATGTGACTCACTACATCATTTAATGTGGCCCGCCACATCATTTTATGTGGTATGCCATCATTACATGTGGCCTGCCCACATAATTTTATGTGGTGCGCTGTCACTTTTTGTGGCCTGCAATATCAATTTACATAAGCCCGCCACATCATTTTACGTGGCCCGCCCAATCATGTGGCATGCCATTATTTTATACGGCCCGCCTCATCTGTGACCCACCACATCGTTTCAAGTGACCCACCACATCGTTTCAAGTGACCCAACAAATCGTTTCAAGTGACCCGCCACATCATTTTACGTAGCCCGTCACATAGAACTATATGTGACTCACTACATCATTTAATGTGGCCCGCCACATCATTTTATGTGGTATGCCATCATTACATGTGGCCTGCCCACATAATTTTATGTGGTGCGCTGTCACTTTTTGTGGCCTGCAACATCAATTTACATAAGCCCGCCACATCATTTTACGTGGCCCGCCCAATCATTTGGCATGCCATTATTTTATACGGCCCGCCTCATCTGTGACCCACCACATCGTTTCAAGTGACCCACCACATCGTTTCAAGTGACCCAACAAATCGTTTCAAGTGACCCGCCACATCATTTTACGTAGCCCGTCACATAACTATATGTGACTCACTACATCATTTAATTTGGCCCGCCACATCATTTTATGTGGTATGCCATCATTACATGTGGCCTGCCCACATAATTTTATGTGGTGCGCTGTCACTTTTTGTGGCCTGCAACATCAATTTACATAAGCCCGCCACATCATTTTACGTGGCCCGCCCAATCATGTGGCATGCCATTATTTTATACGGCCCGCCTCATCTGTGACCCACCACATCGTTTCAAGTGACCCACCACATCGTTTCAAGTGACCCAACAAATCGTTTCAAGTGACCCGCCACCTCATTTTACGTAGACTGTCACATAATTATATGTGACTCACTACATCATTTTAGGTGGCCCGCCACATCATTTTATGTGGTATGCCATCATTACATGTGGCCTGCCCACATAATTTAATGTGGTGCGCTGTCACTTTTTGTGGCCTGCAACATCAATTTACATAAGCCCGCCACATCATTTTACGTGGCCCGCCCAATCATGTGGCATGCCATTATTTTATACGGCCCGCCTCATCTGTGACCCACCACATCGTTTCAAGTGACCCACCACATCGTTTCAAGTGACCCAACAAATAGTTTCAAGTGACCCGCCACATCATTTTACGTAGCCCGTCACATAACTATATGTGACTCACTACTCATTTTATGTGGTATGCCATCATTACATGTGGCCTGCCCACATAATTTAATGTGGTGCGCTGTCACTTTTTGTGGCCTGCAACATCAATTTACATAAGCCCGCCACATCATTTTACGTGGCCCGCCCAATCATGTGGCATGCCATTATTTTATACGGCCCGCCTCATCTGTGACCCACCACATCGTTTCAAGTGACCCACCACATCGTTTCAAGTGACCCAACAAATCGTTTCAAGTGACCCGCCACATCATTTTACGTAGCCCGTCACATAACTATATGTGACTCACTACATCATTTAATTTGGCCCGCCACCTCATTTTATGTGGTATGCCATCATTACATGTGGCCTGCCCACATAATTTTATGTGGTGCGCTGTCACTTTTTGTGGCCTGCAACATCAATTTACATAAGCCCGCCACATCATTTTACGTGGCCCGCCCAATCATGTGGCATGCCATTATTTTATACGGCCCGCCTCATCTGTGACCCACCACATCGTTTCAAGTGACCCACCACATCGTTTCAAGTGACCCAACAAATCGTTTCAAGTGACCCGCCACATCATTTTACGTAGCCCGTCACATAACTATATGTGACTCACTACATCATTTTATGTGGTATGCCATCATTACATGTGGCCTGCCCACATAATTTAATGTGGTGCGCTGTCACTTTTTGTGGCCTGCAATATCAATTTACATAAGCCCGCCACATCATTTTACGTGGCCCGCCAAATCATGTGGCATGCCATTATTTTACATGGCCCACCTCATCTGTGACCCACCACATCGTTTCAAGTGACCCACCACATCGTTTCAAGTGACCCAACAAATCGTTTCAAGTGACCCGCCACATCATTTTACGTAGACTGTCACATAATTATATGTGACTCACTACATCATTTTAGGTGGCCCGCCACATCATTTTATGTGGTATGCCATCATTACATGTGGCCTGCCCACATAATTTTATGTGGTGCGCTGTCACTTTTTGTGGCCTGCAACATCAATTTACATAAGCCCGCCACATCATTTTACGTGGCCCGCCACATCATTTTACGTGGCCCGCCAAATCATGTGGCATGCCATTATTTTATACGGCCCGCCTCATCTGTGACCCACCACATCGTTTCAAGTGACCCACCACATTGTTTCAAGTGACCCAACAAATCGTTTCAAGTGACCCGCCACATCATTTTACATAGCCCGTCACATAACTATATGTGACTCACTACATCATTTAATGTGGCCCGCCACATCATTTTATGTGGTATGCCATCATTACATGTGGCCTGCCCACATAATTTAATGTGGTGCGCTGTCACTTTTGTGGCCTGCAATATCAATTTACATAAGCCCGCCACATCATTTTACGTGGCCCGCCAAATCATGTGGCATGCCATTATTTTACATGGCCCACCTCATCTGTGACCCACCACGTCGTTTCAAGTGACCCACCACATCGTTTCAAGTGACCCAACAAATAGTTTCAAGTGACCCGCCACATCATTTTACGTAGCCCGTCACATAACTATATGTGACTCACTACATCATTTAATGTGGCCCGCCACATCATTTTATGTGGTATGCCCACATAATTTTATGTGGTGCGCTGTCACTTTTTGTGGCCTGCAACATCAATTTACATAAGCCCGCCACATCATTTTACGTGGCCCGCCCAATCATGTGGCATGCCATTATTTTATACGGCCCGCCTCATCTGTGACCCACCACATCGTTTCAAGTGACCCACCACATCGTTTCAAGTGACCCACCAAATCGTTTCAAGTGACCCGCCACATCATTTTACGTAGCCCGTCACATAACTATATGTGACTCATTACATCATTTAATGTGGCCCGCCACATCATTTTATGTGGTATGCCATCATTACATGTGGCCTGCCCACATAATTTAATGTGGTGCGCTGTCACTTTTTGTGGCCTGCAATATCGATTTACATAAGCCCGCCACATCATTTTACGTGGCCCGCCAAATCATGTGGCATGCCATTATTTTACATGGCCCACCTCATCTGTGACCCACCACATCGTTTCAAGTGACCCACCACATCGTTTCAAGTGACCCACCACATCGTTTCAAGTGACCCAACAAATCGTTTCAAGTGACCCGCCACATCATTTTATATATATATATATGACTCACTACATCATTTATGTGGCCCGCCACATCATTTTATGTGGTATGCCATAATTACATGTGGCCTGCCCACATCATTTTATGTGGTGTGCTATCATTTTTGTGGCCCGCAACATCCATTTACGTAGCTCGCCACATTATTTTATATGGGCCCGCCTCATCTGTGGCCTGCCACATCACTGTATGTGGCCCTCCACGTCACTTTATTTGGCCTACCAAATAGGTGGACCACATTTGATGTGGTATGCCATCATTTTATGTAGCCCACCACATCAACTTATGTGGGCCGCCACATGGTTTCAAGTGACCCACCGCATAATTTTTTTTATGGCCCGCCCCAACATTATATGTGACCCACTACATCATATGTGATCCGTCACATCATTTTACATGGCCCGCCACATAATTTTATGTGGTGCGCCATGGTTTTTTGTGGCCCGTAACATCAATTTACGTTGCCCGCCACATCGTTTCAAGTGACCCGCCACATCATTTTACATAGCCCGCCAAATCATGTGGCAGGCCATTATTTTATATGGCCCGCCTCATCTGTGGCCTGCCACATCACTGTATGTAGCCTTCCACGTTACATTTTATGTGTTATGCCATCATTACACGTGGCCCGCCACACATAATTTTATGTGGTGTGCCATCATTTAAGTAGCCCGCCAAATCAATATATGTGGTCCACCCCATGTTTTCAAGTGACCCACCACATAATTTTGTGTGGCCTGCCCCACCACTTTATGTGGCCCGCCCCATTATTACATGTGGTCTGTCACATCATTTTATGTAGCCCGCCACATCAATTTATGTGGCCCACCACATGGTTTCAAATGACCCGCCACATCATTTTACATAGCCCGCCTCATCTGTGGCCTGCCACATCACTGTATGTAGCCTTCCACATCACTTTATTTGGCCCACCGCATCATTATAGGTGGACCACATTTTATGTGGTATGCCATCATTACATGTGGCCCGCCACACATCATTTTATGTGGTATGCCATCATTTTATGCGGCCCGCCACATCCTTATAAGTGGTCCGCCACATCACTTTATGTGGCCCGCCCTATTATTACATGTGGTCTGTCACATAATTTTATGTAGCCCACCACATCAATTTATGTGGCCCACCACATGGTTTCAAATGACCCGCCACATCATTTTACATAGCCCGCCTCATCTGTGGCCTGCCACATCACTATATGTAGCCTTCCACATCACTTTATTTGGCCCACCGCATCATTATAGGTGGACCACATTTTATGTGGTATGCCATCATTACATGTGGCCCGCCACACATCATTTTATGTGGTATGCCATCATTTTAAGCGGCCCGCCACATCCTTATAAGTGGTCCGCCACATCACTTTATGTGGCCTGCCCTATTATTACATGTGGTCTGTCACATAATTTTATGTAGCCCGCCACATCAATTTATGTGGCCCACCACATGGTTTCAAATGACCCGCCACATAATTTTACATAGCCCGCCTCATCTGTGGCCTGCCACATCACTGTATGTAGCCTTCCACATCACTTTATTTGGCCCACCGCATCATTATAGGTGGACCACATTTTATGTGGTATGCCATCATTACATGTGGCCCGCCACACATCATTTTATGTGGTATGCCATCATTTTATGCGGCCCGCCACATCCTTATAAGTGGTCCGCCACATCACTTTATGTGGCCCGCCCTATTATTACATGTGGTCTGTCACATAATTTTATGTAGCCCGCCACATCAATTTATGTGGCCCACCACATGGTTTCAAATGACCCGCCACGTCATTTTACATAGCCCGCCTCATCTGTGGCCTGCCACATCACTGTATGTAGCCTTCCACATCACTTTATTTGGCCCACCGCATCATTATAGGTGGACCACATTTTATGTGGTATGCCATCATTACATGTGGCCCGCCACACATCATTTTATGTGGTATGCCATCATTTTATGTAGCCCGCCACATCAATTTATGTGGCCCACCACATGGTTTCAAGTGACCCACCACATCATTTTGTGTGGCCCACCCCATCATTGTATGTGGTCTGTCACATAATTTTATGTGGCATGCCACAAAATGTGGCCCGACACATTCTTTGTGACCCGCCGCATTATTTTACATGACCCGCCACATCACTAAAAATGGCCGGTGTAAGGCTATAAATAACGTACATAGCTGGTTGTTAGCTTGACCTAACGATTTCAACGCAAATTATCTATCCTTCTGTTGGTAAAAGAGGTAATATTTCAACACGACAAGGCTACTATACATTTATTTCAGGTAACTTAAATGGCATTAGAATTAGAAATACATTGAGCTACATGAGCATGATTCACTTTATGAAGACAGGAAACAGCTGAGTGTGCCTCACGCCCATATAAGGCAGTGATGTGGCGTTAATTAGCTTTTAGTTGTGTTTGAATCTTTAATGTTGGTCTGCCCACACCAGGACGTCCTCCAGGCCGTGTCCCTCCCTTCAGAGCGTCAGACGTTGCTACTGCGGACAAATTAGGTGGAAGTGTGGGACCGTCCCGCCTTAAAATAGACGTGTTAAAAGCGTTGCTCCCACAGTATCACCTGACTGGGACAAACGGCCTTGACATTGCAACGGGCGAGCTTGGTGAAGAAACAGTGCCTCCCACGCTAGCCGCCTTAGCATAGCATTACACATTTCATCCTCAAAAACACCACTTTTTTGCACCCTGCTGTTTAAGTACCAAGTTAGGGCTGTAGCTATGAATTATTTTAGTAATCAAGTAATCTATCCTTTAATTTGAATAGTCGAGTAATCGAATGAAACACACTTTAATGCCTCAAAGCGTATTTTAGGGAAAATAGTTGAAATAAACAATATATTATATTTCTGCTCGCCATAACCTTCATTCTTTTTTTCCCCAATAAATGCACATCATCAACATTGAAATGGCAACTTTAAAGATGTGTGCACTTATAGAAATAAAAAAATATATACTGTACAGACCAAAAGTTTGGACACACCTTCTCCTCATTCAATGCGTTTTCTTTATTTTCATGACTATTTACATTGCAGATTGTCACTGAAGGCATCAAAACTATGAATGAACATATGTGGAGTTATGTACTCAACAAAAAAAAGGGAAATTACTGAAAACATGTTTTATATTCTAGTTTCTTCAAAATAGCCATTCTTTGCTCTGATTACTTTTTCGCACACTCTTGGCATTCTCTCAATGAGCTTCAAGAGGACTTGAAATGGTTTTCAATTCACAGGTGTGCTTGAAGCTCATCGAGAGAATGCCAAGAGTGTGCAAAGCAGTAGTCAGAGCAAAGTGTGGCTATTTTGAAAACAACTAGAATATAAAACCTGTGTTCATTCATAGTTTTGATGCCTTCAGGGGACAATCTACAATGTAAATAGTCATGAAAATAAAGAAAACGCATTGGATGAGGAGAAGGTGTGTCCAAACTTTTGGCCTGTACTGTATATTTTTAGGAATATAAATTGTCGCTTTTTTCTATTCGATTAATCCTAAATAGGGTAGCGACAGGGGCAGAGCTAGACGCAGTCCCGTGTGTTGATTGGCGGTCGCTTCGAGAAAGTCTAGAAGACAGACGTCCTTCTGTTTACTGCGTGGGCTTCCTCTTCTTCAGAGCATTTCCTGGAGTTTGCCCACTCCGCATCCTCATGTCCATACTTGGACACTTGTAAGAGAGCTGTTCGGCCATTGGGTATTGTATAAGACAGGGGAGTCAGATTTGTTTTCATCGAGGGCCACATCGCAGTTATGGTTTCCCTCAGAGGGCCGCTTTTAACAATGACTAATACATGAATATATATGTGTACATATATATATAATACATTAACAATAAACAAATATATATTTAAATTTTACTTTAAAAACTGTCAACTCAGTCACCAGAATTTTACAGTAAAATCAGTGTTTTTTTTTACAGCAAGTAAAAAAAAAGAATAAAAGGAATGGAATGGAAAAACAATACCACTGTTTTTAGCTGTAAAATTCAAGCAACAGAGCTGCTAGTTGTTTTTTTTTACCATAAAATCTTGTTGTTTTAATGTTTTTTTTGTCTGTTTTTTAATGTTTTAGTGTCTTACTGTATATGGAAAAAAACAGTACCAAAGTAGATTTTACGGTAAAATCTACTGTCAATTTTACAGTCGAATTTGATTGATAATTTGTTTTGAAATCCTAAGTCAAGTAGATATTTAAGTACAGTATTTATCTTTATTTTAACCAAAAATATATACATGATTTTTATGTCAAAAGGGAAAGAATAAATATGTTTAGTAAGAAAAGATTAAGCATTTTATTAACGCATATTATTTCCAGGCTTTCGTGGGCCACATAAAATAATGTGGCGGGCCAGTATTGGACCCCGGGCTTTGAGTTTGACACCTGTAATATACACACACTTTACAGACCTCAACACTTGGGGCGCTACAGTTTTAACAACTTATCTTGTCTCTCTGTGTCATGTGGACATCTGTAAACAATGCAACGCATGCACAGTCCGTCACGCCGACCACGACTTGTGTACTTTCCCCGAGCTTAAATGCAAGTCAGGGAAGAAGTCTCCCACACGAGATGTTTACTTTTAATTCTTGAGACAAGTCGTTTCATGATCCTGTTTAACGGAACCTCTCCTCAGGCATCCCTTTGCTTTGCTTCCTGGTGCTGCTGCCACTCAACATCCCCTGGTCCCAGATCAGCGTGACGTGGCTGGGTGTGGTGCACTTCCTGGCTTGCCTGTCGCCCCAGCTGGGCTCGGTGCTCTACCACCTCTTCATGAACCACGAGGGAGGCGAGCCGGTCTACCACACCCTCCTCAAACTGGACGTGTGCGGGATTTGCATGATCAACACGCTGGGTGAGTTCTTATTGTTCCGCCCACATGCCACTAGAACACTCACTTCCTCAGGTACACAATTATACCTAGGGCTGGGCGATATGGCTGAAAACTGTATCACGACATAAGTGTTTTATATCGGTTACAATTACTGATATTTTTTTAAGAGCTAATTATGACCTTTTATTTTCAAATGTAACCTTCCTCTGGTTATAATCCCCTCAGCTATCAAGGCAGAAAGGAAATGTCAACACAAGCATGGAAAACACACAAACAATGTAAACAAAGTTGTAAAATCCCATTGAGCACTTAATATTCTCTTAAAATGAAAGTGCAAAAAAAAGAATATGTAAGAAATGCTTAATAAAGTGTAACAAAATAGTGCAAAGTGGGACAATGTAAACAGAGAAACCTGAGAAGAACTATTCTGCAGGTTGACGTTGTCTGGAAGTTAGAGCTGCGCTCTAAAGGGTGAGGGCGTTTAAAGGCCTACTGAAACCCACTACTACCGACCACGCAGTCTGATAGTTTATATATCAATGATGAAATCTTAACATTGCAACACATGCCAATACGGCCGGGTTAGTTTACTAAAGTGCAATTTTAAATTTTGCGCGAAAAATCCTGCTGAAAACGTCTCGGTATGATGACGTCAGCGCGTGACGTCGCGGATTGTGGAGGACATTTTGGGACAGCATGGTGGCCAGCTATTAAGTCGTCTGTTTTCATCGCAAAATTCCACAGTATTCTGGACATCTGTGTTGGTGAATCTTTTGCAATTTGTTCAATGAACAATGGAGACAGCAAAGAAGAAAGCTGTAGGTGGGAAGCGGTGTATTGCGGCCGACTTCAGCAACACAAACACGGCCGGTGTTTCATTGTTTACATTCCCGGAAGATGACAGTCAAGCTTTACCATTGGCCTGTGGAGAACTGGGACAACAGAGACTCTTACCAGGAGGACTTTGAGTTGGATACGCAGACGCGGTACCGTGAGTACGCATGCAGCTGCGGCTTCCAAACATTTGATCGTTTGCCCGTACGTGCGTGCCGCTATGTGCATGTCACGTACGTAACTTTGGGGACTTTGGGGAAATATATGTGCTGTATGAACTTTGGGGAGGTGAACGGTACTTTGGGCTGTGGGATTGAGTGTGTTGTGCAGGTGTTTGAGTTGTATTGGCGGGTTATATGGACGGGAGGGGGGAGGTGTTTGTTATGCAGGATTAATTTGTGGCATATTAAATATAAGCCTGGTTGTGTTGTGGCTAATAGAGTATGTCTTGTGTTTATTTACTGTTTTAGTCATTCCCAGCTGAATATCAGGTCCCATCCGCCTCTCACAGCATCTTCCCTATCTGAATCGCTCCCACTGCCTTCTAGTCCTTCACTCTCACTTTCCTCATCCACAAATCTTTCATCCTCGCTCAAATTAATGGGGAAATCGTCGCTTTCTCGGTCCGAATCGCTCTCGCTGCTGGTGGCCATGATTGTAAACAATGTGCGGATGTGAGGAGCTCCACAACCTGTGACGTCACGCTACTAGTCTGCTACTTCCGGTACAGGCAAGGCTTTTTTTATCAGCGACCAAAAGTTGCGAACTTTATCGTCGATGTTCTCTACTAAATCCTTTCAGCAAAAATATGGCAATATCGCAAAATTATCAAGTATGACACATAGAATGGACCTGCTATCCCCGTTTAAATAAGAAAATCGCATTTCAGTAGGCCTTTAAGGTGGTGTGGTATTACCGGTCTTTGATTAGATTTTTTGATTTTTATTAAGGATCCCCATTAGCTGGTTGCCACAACAACCCACGAGTCTCCCTGGGGTCCACAAACTTAATACAATTACAAGTAAAAGCATATAATTATAACTACACAATACAGAAACAAATAAAAATCATCAACAAGCAAACCATTTACAGTCTCAGAATATTAATTACCATATAAATATAACTACACAATAAAAAAATAAAAAATAAATCATCAACAAGCAAACTAATTTACAGACTTAGTGAGCACGAGCGCCTTGCATCATTTATAGACCACATTAGTCTGACTACGGCCCGTTTGGAAAAAATAAAACATTTTTTAGCTGTTTTAGTCACAATTTCTCTGCTCTCTTCAGCACTTATTTTTACTTTCTCTTCTCACTCCCATGAAAATAATCAACCGTGAGACAACAAGATAGCGCAACCAAACGTGATAGTTCATGTTTTTACCCGATTGGCTGTTAGCGTGTCGCTCTCACTGATCAGTGATCACTTCCTGCGTTGCTCGGTTACCAGAGAGCTAGTGACTTTGTTCATGCAACCAACCTTGCTTGGCAACTTGCAAGTTTTTCCGACGAAGAATAACACAAATTATCAAATGTTTTAATCAAACGCATTTTTTTAATTGATATCGACAACGTGTTTATCACGATATATATTGATATTGTTTTATTGCTCAGCCGTAATCAAACCGATAGGTTTGTGGGTATTCCGACCCCTAAAAACGTATCCAAAAAAAAGTAACAATCTCAGTATAGTTATTATTCTGCCCTCCCTGAATATTGAAATTTAGTTTGGCGCATATGTAAACAAATATGTTTCCACTTTCATGCTCATACTGACCAAAACTCTACGGATTTAACCTTTTAACAAATAACATTTTTAACAGAACAAAATTGACACCAAACAGCAAATATGTTTCTGCTTTCATGCTCATACTGACCAAAACTCTTTGGATGCCCGTTGCTCAAACCTCAAACTGAAATTTCGAAACAAATAATGTTGTGTATTGTGGGACATAATTGCGAGCACATACAGTATATCACCTGAAAGGTGTAGTGTTTTTCCTGTATTGCTAAATATTTGAAAAACTAAATGTTGGTGGCGGCCCTAAATTAACTTGTGCCACAAGTGAATGAATGTATGGAAAATATTGGTTGCATTCCAGCACTAATGCTACTGTTGTGTTCGGGTTGTGCTCTCAGGGGCGCTGCCGATCCTCTACAGCACGCTGCTGTGCTACCCGCTGATCCGCATGGTGGCGCTGGCGGTCTACATCCTGCTCTCCAGCCACGCCATCTACTGCGCCGTCACGGCCCGCAGCAGCGTGCGGCGCCTGCGCTCCTTCGCCTGGCAGGCGCTCTTCCGCTTCTCCTTCTTCCTGATGCGCTGGGCGGGCGTGGGCGGCGGCAGCCCCAACTCGCTGCGCCACTTCCTCACCATGGACGCGCTGGCCGTGCTGGGCGGCGTCATCAACATCGCCCGCATCCCCGAGCGCTTTCGCCCGGGCCTCTTTGACTACTGGTGCAACAGCCACCAGATCATGCACGTGCTGGTGGTGGGTTCCATCCTCTACCTGCACTGGGGGGTGCTGGACGACCTGCTGTGGATCAACAGCTACAACTGTCCCTCGGACTGACCCCGCAGCAGAGAGGGGTGAGCTAGCATGCAAATCACGCCTCTCTCTGTGGATGTTCTCACACGTAGAAGACACTGTAAACTTTTACTGCGGAAGTTAGTGTTAGTAGATGGGGGGGGTTCAGTGTTGTGACCTATGCAGCGTGTCCAAATCATGCATCAGCACACTCCCCCTAAAGCCGCTTCACTTTATAGAACACGGCCACGCTTTGGATTTGTAGTCTGAAGTCCGCAGATGCACATGATTTCAAACATTTTCATATTTTCTGTCCATCACAGTACGCCAAATTTTCACAAAGGGTCTAAATGGCTGGTCGATGCAATTTGCTAACTTCCCCACTCGGCGGAGAAACTACAGTTGAACCTCGAAGCTCAATCGCGTGGCTTCTGACCTCCCCTGACCAATCACAAGAGGAGGCTGGGGAATATGAACGCTTTAGCCAAGAGGAGAAGAAGGCAGATTCACCCTGGCCTGTATACCACCGGGGGCTGGGCGATATGACTGAAAACTGTATCACGATAAGTGTTTTATATCGGTCGATATCGATAATTATTTATGTTTTAGCGAAAATTAGGACCGGGATAAAAATAGATAAAATTCAACATCTTTATTTCAAATGTAACTTTCCTCTGGTTATAATCCCCTCAGCTATCAAGGCAGAAAGATAAGGAAAAACACAAAATGTACACACATTTGTAAAATCACGTTGAACACTTAACAATAACGTCGTAAAATTAAGGTGCAAAAATAAGCAATATGTAAGAAAGTGCAACAAAATATTGCAACGTGTGAAAATGTAAACATAGAGAAATAGTTGCGGGGTGGCTCGGTTAGTATAGCGGCCGTGCCAGCATATTGAGTGTTCCAGGTTCAATCCTAGTCACAGCTGTTGTGTTCTTGGGCAAGACACTTCACTCCGCTGCTCCCAGTGCCGCCCACACTGGTTTAAATGTGACTTGGATAAAGGGTTTCACTATGTAAAGCGCCTTGAGTCACTAGAGAAACGCGCTACATAAATACATTTCACTTCAGAAACCCGAGAAGAACTATTTTCTGCAGGTTTAGTGCCAGGAAGTTACAGCTGTGCTCTAACCGGTCTTGTTTGAGACGAGCACCTTGCATCATTCACAGACCACATTGGTCTGACTACGGTCCCTTTGGGAAAAAAAACACAATTTCTTAATTTTTACTTTCACTTTTCACTCCATGCAAAGAATTAAGAGCGAGACAACAAGATGGCGCAACCAAACGTGATAGTTGACACTGTTACCTGATTGATTCCTCCGTTGCTCGGTTACCAGAGAGCGAGTGCCTTTGTCCATGCAACCAACCTTGCTTTGCAACTTCCGCCTTTTCACGACAAAGAAAAAAAAATGTATAGAACGTTTTATCAAACTCCTTTTTTTTATTCATATCGATTACATCTATCACGGAATATATTGATATCGTTTTATCGCCCGGCCTTAATGTAGTCCAATTAACTTACTATAGGGCCTCACTAGGATCCAGTATCTTTTTAAAAACCCCTGGAATGAGAAAAATAGGATATTTTAGCATGCAATGCTACCATACAAGTGTAAAAAGAAGTGATGCAGTTTTCAAAGATTCTTACTGCTGTGAATGTGAGTCCACTTAAACCTGGATTATAGTCTGCAACGCTGTCTGGATCATGCCATAGATCTAAACTATTTATCTTGTAAGCTTCCTTTGTCATGAGAGAACCGCTAATCGACGCGTTAGAACAGTCGATTTTATTGCAAATCTTGATTCCAAAAGGCATACGAAGTTGGGCGTGCACCGTCTGAACCGGCAATAGTGTGAAAAATCAGAACGATCAGTCCTTTTACCACGTCGTTGTGATATCACGTTTGCTTTTGTGTGCTGGTCACGTCACGCAGAAGAGAGTGTTTGCCCCACTGAGATTTGTTGTGGCTTAAAGCTGCTACCTGGTGGAATCCAGGTTACGGGTGTTCCGCTTTAGAGGTTCCACTGTATGCTGCGGTGATGCATTGTGGTGATCTACCACCATGCATATCCAATGGATTTGTATGCATCCTATTTTATTCATGTTCTCGGGTCATTGAATGGATTGCAACTGGACTGTTCAGTTTGTCTTGGAAGGCGTTCCACTTCTCATCACCTCATGCTCACAGAGTTGGACAGGACAGATCTAGTCCTAGCGGTCGGTGCCGGATCCAAAAGTATTTACCGTAATTTCTGGACTATTGAGCGCACCAGTATAAAAAGCCGCACCCACTGAATTTTAGAAGATTCTTTTTTTCCAGACTATATGCCGAAGATATATATGTTTGTTTACATTGTTTGTTTTAAAACGGTGCCTGTAACACGGCAGTAAAACGGCTGATCAAACAAAACAGAAGTCATCGTCATGGACCCACTAGCTGCGGAAGCTAGCTCTCTAATCAGCTGAACAGATTCAATTAGTCCACAGTTTTGGTGAATTTAGGAAACTGAAACAATACAAAAAGAATGCCATTGTAAGTTAATAAAACTAACAAATACACTCGTAAATGTGTTAGCATATTAGCTCATGCTAACGACGCTAGCTTTATTACGTTACGATAGCATGTACAAATATGCATGAAAACAGTCCAAAAGACATCACACATGGGACGGTCTAGTAAGTAAGATTTGTTTTAGTTATATTGTAAAACTTACAAACGTTGCACAGACTGATGAATGAAGAGTAGGAACGCTACAGACGGCTAGAAGACGGAACGGCTCTTGTACTTCCGGTTGAAAGCTCAGTCTAAACAGATGGGCAATGCTAATACTTATATAGCCCTCAAAGGGCTGCACAAACCACAACGACATCAGGGCAAGAAAAAACTAAACCCAATGGGAACAACGAGAACCCTTGGAAGGGACCGCAGATGTGGGGTGACTGGTGCAATGGATGTTGAGTGCATATGGTTAATAATGTGAGGGTTCAGTCCATACGGAGGACAGCAGGGGGAAAATGGTGCCACAGCAAAAATAATAACTATTCAGTGTCTATACTTGTTTTTTGTTTTTTTTAACTATTCGCATTATGGCAGTAAGCGAAGAAAAATCCATAAATTAGCCGTACCGTTTTTTTAAGCTGTAGGGTTCAAAACGTAGGAAAAAAGTAGCGACAAGGACAAGACTGGTTTCGGTCGGAATGCCCCCCCCCCCAACAAACCCTCCTCCTGTGGAGGTTAATTCCTTTTAGATCCGGCACTAAGGGCTCAGACTTAATCTGTCCTATCAAACTAAATCTGTGAGCATGAATTGATGAAGCCTGCTTGGAGGAGAAGCAGAATATATTCCAAGACAACCTGAACACTTCAGTTGCAATCCATTCAATAACAACTTTGTTTTTGCTACCTTTACTGAACTTTCGGAAATCTCCAGTGAGTTTGCCCACCTATGTGTGTATCATTCCTTCTTTAGCTTTTTCAAGACCAAAAGAATGGTTAACAACCGTTTTTTTAATTTATTATTTAAAAAAAAAAGTTGTAAAACAAAAAAATGAAGAACGTTTAGTTATTTTATATATATTATTCAAATATAAGGACGAAAAATAAGCGCCTAAACATATTTCTTGCTTTTTAATACGTGGTTTTACGTGGGCTTGAACTTGCAGGTAAACAAAGGTAGAAGAAGACAAAGGACTGTACTAAGATTTAAGTCTTTGTTTTTCCATCTTAACCAGGCCAAACTTTGAAGATACAAGAATAACTGGGTATCGAATCTGGTACTTTTTTTGGCAGTGGCCGAATCCCGCTGATTCACGTAAAATCCATGTTTCGGCACCTGGGTTGCGGATGACGTCACGTCCGGTTGCAGACTTAAGAAGCAATCAGTTGTAATTTTCTATGCCAACAAAGCAAGCATGCCTAAAAGAAAGCACTTAAAAATAAGGCTTCAAATTTCAAAATGTGTTAGCTGAATGCTAATTGACATTGGATATGCCATATACATGCTACTGATTAACATTAGCGGTTTTACATGGCGATTTCAATATCTCCAAATTTGGTAGTGAAAGCTACAAATAAGATGCACATTACAATCAAACGGTTGGTGTATAATAAGTACAATACTTACAGTATAAACACTTTATAAAGGACCCAACAATATACAAGAATGGCACTTTCAACTTGATGGCAAAGACTACATCCTAACTACAGTAACACACTATATACACTACTGCCCAGGGATGGGTACCGATTCTGGTACTTTTTTGGCACCGACTTAATCCTGCCGGTCCTACAAGGCACCGATTCATGTAAAATCCAACGGTGCCATGTTTTGGTACTTGGGTCGCGCGTGACCTCACGCCCGGTTGCTGACTCAGCTGTTGTTGTTTTTTTGCACTTTGCAATCACTGCAGCAGCACTGAGAGCGGACTCAGCTAAACTACCTCTGGTTAATGGTGCAATTTTCAATGCCAAGCAAGGCTCCACGTTTCCAAGAATGCGCTAGCTTGATGCTAATATACATTGGCTTGGCTGATGGCATGCTACTACTTAGCATTAGTGATTTTACATTACAATGTAAACACTTCCAAATTTGTTAATGAAAACTACAACTAAGATGCACGTTGCAATTACGTGCGTAACAAGTACAACACTGAAAGCATTAACACTTTTTGGGGCGCCATCTTGCATCTTGGATTTGCAACTGTTATGCAACTTAATATAATACTTGCAAATGAGACTCAGAAATGTGTTAATAAAACACGATATGACAACTGGACAGCAGTTCCATTTTTAGATGTTGCAAGAAACATTTAGATTTTATCATCAAAAACAAAAAGGTACAGAAAATGTACATTGTTTAATCCATTCCCAGGTACCGGGAATTGGTACGGAATTAGTTGATGTATAAACGTTTGTTTACATGCAAGTCCACGTAAGACTACTTCCGGGTAAACTTGGCGCATCACTTCGTTTTGGAAAAAGTATGTTAATACGCTTGTTATCCATCTTTTTCATATATATATTTTTAAATAATATATGTATCATTAGAAAAACAACTTTATTTTTGGTTTAAAAAAGCAGGTCGTTATCCATTTGTTGTGTTGTTTTAAATGAAAAACCAAATGAAGGAATGCTACATGGCACACTGCATGACCATAGATCCACAAGGTAGTATTTAGAGGACTGCTCACCTTTTCAGGTTTTGTCCTCCTCTAAATTGTCAACTAAAGATTTAAAAAAAAAAAGAAGTATATTCTCTGTTCAAACAGCCATCATGACGCTGTTCTTGCCAAATTAGCATGTAAACGCTAACACTTTGATTTGTTGACATCCCAGATGCATGCGAGTAGCAGTTAGCTTGTCGTTAGCCGTCACTCATTCTCTGCTCTTAAAGGGCTCAGAGTGGACCGTCCCGTCCATACACGTAGTGTAAATATATAATCACGTATGTAGACCCTATATACATACAACCAAATGTACCCCAGTGGTCTTTTTGATAGCAGGCTGCGGGTGCCATGTCGGACCTTTTAGTGACCCTTAAAGACTTTTATTTACCTAAGTATTGTGGGCGGGCGGGGCTAGCACAGGTCAATCTATGCATCGTAAGTCAAAGTGGGCGCGACCTCGAAGAGTTTGTCCCGTCCCGCCTCTCAGGGTGCCGCAACAGTAGCTGAAACGTCCCAGTCGGACTTCCTGTGTGTTCACGCCATGACTCGGAGGGAACACGACTGTGGGTCGGGGTTAGTTTTTATCTCATCACTCACTTAAAGCCTGAGTGAAGAATGCACTACCGACCGGAAAATAAATAGATGATACATTATTATGATGCTACCTGTTGGTTGTTTGAGCACACTGCAGCTAGTCTTGGATAGTTTCACTCCTTACTGCACAGGTGTCAAACTCAAGGCCAAATCTGGGCCGCAACATCATTTTATAGGGTCTCGCTACATCATTTTAAGGTGGCCCGCCACATAATTTTATGAGTTCCGTCATATAATTCCAACATAACACGCCACATCATTCTAACGTGTCCGTTAGAATGATGTAGTAGCAGAGCGTTGTGGCGACATTTTATGGGTTCCGCCACATAATTTTAATGTGGCCCGCCACATCATTTTACGAGTTCCGTCATATAATTTCAACATAACACGCCACATCATTCTAACGTGTCCGTTAGAATGATGTCGTAGCAGAGCGTTGTGGCGACATTTTATGGGTTCCGCCACATAATTTTAATGTGGCCCGCCACATAATTTTATGAGTTCCGTCATATAATTTCAACATAACACGCCACATCATTCTAACGTGTCCGTTAGAATGATGTAGTAGCAGAGCGTTGTGGCGACATTTTATGGGTTCCGCCACATAATTTTAATGTGGCCCGCCACATCATTTTATGAGTTCCGTCATATAATTTCAACATAACACGCCACATCATTCTAACGTGTCCGTTAGAATGATGTCGTAGCAGAGCGTTGTGGCGACATTTTATGGGTTCCGCCACATAATTTTAATGTGGCCCGCCACATCATTTTATGAGTTCCGTCATATAACTTCAACATAACACGCCACATCCTTCTAACGTGTCCGGCGACGACATTTTATGGGTTGCGCCACGTCATTTTAATGTGGCCCGCCACTTCATTTTAAGGGTGCACATTCTATAATTTTTACATGGAACGCTACATAATTCTAACAAGTACCGCCACATAATTTTATGGGGCCCGCCCAGAAATTTTAACATGACACGCCACATCATTTTAATGTGACACGCCACATCATTTTATGAGTTCCGTCATATAATTTCAACATAACACGCCACATCCTTCTAACGTGTCCGGCGACGACATTTTATGGGTTCCGCCATATAATTTTTTTTTTTTTTTTTCAAATATTTTTATTGAATTTTGCAGACAGTACAGTATGATGGATCATGGCAACAGCAAGTTGAGGCATCTGCACATTTTACAATATGTAGTAAACCCTACCCCTTACAGTACCCACCCACTTTAATTCCCATGGTAATTGTCACCTAGTGCCCCGCCATATAATTTTAATGTGGCCCGCCACTTCATTTTAGTGGTGCCTATCCTATAATTTTTTACATGGCACGCTACATAATTCTAACGTGTCCTGCCCATCATTTTATGGGGCCCGCCCCAAAATTTAAAATGACACGCCACATCATTCTAACACACATCATTTTATGAGTTCCGTCATGTCGTTTAAACATGACGCGCCACATCATTCTAACGTGTCCGGCGACGACATTTTATGGGTTCCGCCATATAATTTTAATGTGGCCCGCCCGCCACCTCATTTTATTGTGGACCGCCACTTCATTTTAGTGGTGCCTATCCTATAATTTTTACATGGCACGCTACATAATTCTAACGTGTCCCGCCACATCATTTTCTGGGGCCCGCCCCAAAATTTTAACATGACACGTCACATAATTTTAATGTGGCCCGCCACATCATTTTATGAGTTCCATCATATAATTTCAACATAACACGCCACATCGTTCTAACGAGTCCGGCGAGGACATTTTATGGGTTCCGCCATATAATTTTAATGTGGCCCGCCACATCATTTTAGTGTTGCCCATCCTATAATTTTTTACATGGCACGCTACATAATTCTAATGTGTCCCGCCACATCATTTTATGGGGCCTGCCCCAAAATTTAAAATGACACGCCACATCATTCTAACACACATCATTTTATGAGTTCCGTCATGTCGTTTGAACATGACACGCCACATCATTCTAACGTGTCCGGTGACATTTCTTTATGGCTTCCGCCATATAATTTTAATGTGGCCCGCAACTTCATTATAATCGTGCCCATCCTATAATTTTTACATGGCATGCTACATAATTCTAACGTGTCCCGCCAAATCATTTTATTGTGGACCACCATTTCATTTTAATGTGTCCCATCACATCATTTTCAAGTGACACGCCATATCGTTTTAAATGAGGCCCGCCATATTATTTTATTTTGGACCGCCCCATCATTCTAATGTGTCTCGCTACAGCATTTTATGGGGTCCGCCATCAATTTTTTGTAGACTACCACATCATTTTGATGTGGCACACCACATCATTCTTACGTATCCTGACATAATTTATTGGGTTCCGCCATATAATTTTATTTTGGCCCGCCACATATTATTTTATTGTGGACCACCACTTCATTTTGAAGTGTCCCGCCACGTCATTCTTACGTGTCCCGCCACGTCATTTATGTGGCCGACCACCCCATCATAAAAAAGCACTTTCTGGCTGAATATATTTGCTCTTTAAATTTTGTCATAAAAATGTTGCACATGCAATTCCATAAGTTCTACACTTTAATATTATCAGAATCAGAATCAGAATCAGAATCAGCTTTATTGTCATTACGCAAGGTAACGAGATTGAGGCCATTCCATACAGTGCGATGTGTGCATGCTAGAAAAACAATGTGCAAATATATAAAAAAAAATTTTGGTCATCAAATATAAACACTTACAGTTCTGGGCCTCTGAGGGCCTTCTATAAAAATGAGTTTGACACCCCTATTTTAATGCTTCAGTTACACAGGATTCTCACAAGAATGAGGTAACAACTGACCCAGACCCACTGTACATGGCTGATTAGAATCTGCTTTGCATCGTGCCAAAAAGCCTACAAATGTATTATATTTCAAATCTGATGTCATCACCCCTGACTGTCTGATGTGTTTTGTCTCTCCTGGTGATGACGCCAGCGTACAGCAGACAGGAAGTTCTTACAGGAGTGGAACGTGTCCACACGATTGGCCTCTTTTGTCTCCCCGTAAAGACAAACATGTATGTAAGTACTGTATGTGTGGCGGCGTCACTGGCGGGACAAAGTGTTTTTTTTAAACAAATGTAATCTATCGGGAAATACAACACAGGTGCGGGCTAGCCTGTTAGTTTGTAACGGGTCAGAATAATAGTTCTGTAGTCGACCCACTAAGGACCTGCGCCATGTCTCCATGGTGAGGATGATGACGATCCTCTTTCGAAAAGAGTGTTGAGGTGAATGTGGCGCCCTCTGCGATTGCAAGCGGACAGACGAGTGGTCAAGTCTGCCGCCACGATTGTGCAATAAAACTCAAGTTTATATTTGTAAACGTGCGCCTTGTCTTCTCTTCCCTGGAGGTCGAAGGTCAAGTTTTTTTTTTTTTTGGTAGGAACAAGACACCTATTCTATGTTGAAGAGGATCATTTAGCCTACTGATGTGTATAAATGGTTGATTTATATAGGCTAGTAAGGTAAAATTGTCGGGTTCAAAATTTTACCTTACTACCCTATATAAATCAACCATTTATATACAAGACACCTATTCATTTTGACTGATGGATCCAATAGTGGTCAAATTGTTTTGCTAAATGTATTGTTATTTTCAGTCATTAATATTTGATTTGATTAAAAAAAAAATTACATACTTTTTCGAAATAGTTTTCTATTAATTCATGTATTTTTCTTAGTTTTTATTTCTTAATTTGTAGGTTACAACTTTTTTTTGCCCCAAATCTTTTTAAATCCCTTTTTTTATTTGACATTCTATTGCAGGGATTATAATTTGAAGTGGAAAAAGTATGGACAAAATTAAATAAATAAATACATATTTATATATTATGTTAAATATGTCATTGATCATTCAGAAGTTGGAATTATATACAAAAGTGTGATATTAAATGTGCCATTAATTTATTAAATGTAAAACAAATTGTTTATTATTTATTTAATGAGTGATTACATTTTTTGAATATTTAACGATTGAAATAGTTCATTATTTACTTTGTTTAATTATTTCATTATTTCAAACACAGCCATCAAATTTGGTGGCCGGGGCTAACAGGAACCTAGTCCAATGATTGCTTTAGTCTTGTTTATACCCGGATTGAAATCCATAAATGTATTTTTAAATGTGTAATTCATTTATTTAATGTAAAAGTACATGTGTCTATTTGATCTGTAAACGATTATTGAAATATTTGATTATTTAATACATTATTTACTTAATTATTTCACCATTGAATAAATTGTTTCACGGTGTATTTACTTCATAATTTGATTGATTATTAATTGATTTCATGGTTAATTATTTTACAAACCTGTGTGTCAGTGCTTCAGGAATGTATTACCTGTCAAACTCAGCCATCAAAGTCAGTGGGCGAGGCTAAGAGAATCTAGCCTAATGATTGAAGCCTCGAATTTGATAGCTGAATTTGACAAATAAAATAAATTCATGCTGGCGCACAAGTTAATGAAATAATTATCAAAATATTGAAATAATTTATAAATATTGAAATAATAACTAAATTATAAAATAATGTAATTTTACATTAATGAAACATTTGATAGCATATTTATGTATTTAATTTAAATAATTAATTAATTATAAATTTAAGTAATTATATAGAGATTTATTTATTTAATTTTGTCCCATTTGATCCTCCATGGTGATTTTATGTCCGTTTGTCCTCGCTCTACCAGTCATGTTGTCAACCTCCCTTTTTTTTAACTGACTGATGATGTCTCCTCAGGAACCCTATCGCTTTTAGGGACAACACGGTTGAGGAGTCCAGTCATCTAAATTCTTGACTTTTTGCCAGTCAAAGGAGCGCCCTTTTTTCCCCAGGTTACTTGTTCTATGTGAGCACGGGAACCCTATTGATTTTTAGATGAAGTCTTTATCCACGATGCTGCGAACCGACACGTCTCGACAGAACCCTGTTGATGTTAAAGCAATAGTTTTTTAACTGTCATCTAATCACAAGAGCCCTAGTGTCTTTCCAAAAATAAAGCCCATATAGTATGGGTGTCCCGATCCCATATCAATAGCGGACAGCAGTTCGATATTAGCAAACAAAGTATCGGACGATAGCGTGGTTACTTGCCAGTTAACATCAAAATATCCTCCAATAAGCACACACTTTCTTCAATTTTACTAAAGTAATTTACAGAAGGTAAATATGCTAGGCTAGCAGCTACACGACAGCTAAGCACACAATAGCACACAAGCTAGACATAGGTAATAATCATAGAACAACACTGCAGTGTAATACAGCACATTTGTCAATATAAAGACGTACCAAATAATTATAGTTGCATATTACTTACACATAGAAAATCTCCAAGGCAGAAACATATTCAGTTCAGTTCAGTTTATTTATTTATATAGCACATTTAAAAACAACCCCAGTTGGCCAAAGTGCTGGACAGACAATTTGCAAAAAAAAAAAAAAAAAGGGGGGGAACATAGTGTCACATTTACATGGTAACACGGAAGGATGAATAAAATACAATAGTAAAATATACCTTAAAAGAAGTGCAGAATATATCGCCTAAAATGTAAGAAATAAATAAATAAAAAGGATAAAACAAGAAATAAATAAAAAATATATATCCAGTAACAAACGTGTCCGCATCATTCAACTTATTGCATCGGGAGCTTGACTTGGCCCCGAAGTGTCGCCAAAAAAAATTACCACTTCAAATTAAAGGCAAGTCTATTCCAGACGTTTAATAATAAATAGGTCAGTGTTTTTCATAGCTACCATTGTTCTCTGTTTGACTCCTTTCACCTTCTCTTAAATTCCACACTACAAAATAATACAAGTATGAACGATTCCTGCTGATATCGTGTCAGATTAAAATCAGTTTAGGCCAGTACCCAAAGCTCCAAAACCGGAATCGAGTATCAAGGGTGGAAAAAGTATCAGGACACCGCCACTATTGTCCAAAAGTTAGTTCCTAAATTAAACACGCTCATCAGCATGAGCTAGATCCCAGAAGGCCGTGTTTGAGGTCCAAGGTCGCTTTAGCACAGCTTTGCAGAAACCATTTTTCACCCAATCTTCACACTTTTAGGTAACAATAACTTTTAACCCAAGTGCAATCCAAGAACCCTGTTGATTTTAACTCCAGTGCAGTCCAAGAACCCTGTCGATTTTAACCCCAGTGCAGTCCAAGAACCCTGTCGATTTTAACCCCAGTGCACTCCAAGAACCCTGTCGATTATAACCCCAGTGCAGTCCAAGAACCCTGTTGACTTTAACCCCAGTGCAGTCCAAGAACACTGTCGATTTTAACCCCAGTGCAGTCCAAGAACCTTGTTGATTTTAACCCCAGTGCAGTCCAAGAACACTGTTGATTTTAACCCCAGTGCAGTCCAAGAACCTTGTTGATTTTAACCCCAGTGCAGTCCAAGGACCCTGTTGATTTAAACCCCAGGGCAGTGTCCAATAACCCTATTGATTTTAACCCCAGTGCACTCCAAGAACCCTGTTGATTTTAACCCCAGTGCAGTCCAAGAACACTGTTGATTTTAACTCCAGTGCAGTCCAAGAACCCTGTCGATTTTAACCCCAGTGCAGTCCAAGAACCCTGTCGATTTTAACCCCAGTGCACTCCAAGAACCCTGTCGATTATAACCCCAGTGCAGTCCAAGAACCCTGTTGATTTTAACCCCAGTGCAGTCCAAGAACCCTGTCGATTTTAACCCCAGTGCAGTCCAAGAACCTTGTTGATTTTAACCCCAGTGCAGTCCAAGAACACTGTTGATTTTAACCCCAGTGCAGTCCAAGAACCTTGTTGATTTTAACCCCAGTGCAGTCCAAGGACCCTGTTGATTTAAACCCCAGGGCAGTGTCCAATAACCCTATTGATTTTAACCCCAGTGCACTCCAAGAACCCTGTTGATTTTAACCCCAGTGCAGTCCAAGAACACTGTTGATTTTAACTCCAGTGCAGTCCAAGAACCCTGTCGATTTTAACCCCAGTGCAGTCCAAAAATCCTGTTGATTTTAAGCGCAGTGCAGTCCCAGAACCCTGTTGATTTTAACCCCAGTGCAGTCCAAGAACCCTGTTGATTTTAACCCCAATGCAGTCCAAGAACCCTGTTTATTTTAACCCCAGTGCAGTCCAAGAACCCTGTTGATTTTAATGTCACTCGCAAACCAAGATGCGCGCTTTGACCCTTGTGGTCGGGTTTGCGACGCCACCTGCCCGACCTCTTCGTTTCATGTCGGGCCCCGCCCACTTCCTCCCCGGTTGCTAAGCGTCACTTCCTCCTCTGTCGTTACTTTGTGCTGCTCTTCAACTTCTTCCTCTTCCTCCTGCCGCTCATTTTGGCGGCTGGCTCGCTGCTCGGCAACAACCACCAACGCTCTCAGGTAGGCCTTCGTCATCCTCATCCTCGTCACTGTCATACGCCTGCAGCACTTTGCCGCGATGCGTTTACTGGCCGTCGGTAAACGCCATGACCTATTGTATGTATGTATGTATCTATGTGTGTGTGTGTGTGTGTGTGTGGAGGTTTTTTACCATCAATGTTGGTTGAGTGTGTGAATGTTATGAGACAAAGATGGCCGCTTGTGTAGAAACTGTACTGAGAACATGTTGAGTGCAGGTGTTTGTGGTTGACCTGACTCCGCCCCCACATCCTCATCGTGTGACGGTTTGCATTCTGAAAAATTAATTTGAATTATTGCTCGCCTTACACATTTAGTGCTGCACAAGAAGCAGAAGCAGTTGTGCAAAGTTTCCGCTTCCTCTTTCCCCCGCCTGTCACACAAACGGAGACGTCATCGCCGATTGGCTCAACCTGTGACGCTGCCCTTACAGGTCGCCATGTCCAGGAAGGTTGTGAGGACCAGCAAGTTCCGCCATGTTTTCGGCCAGGCGGCCAAGGCGGACCAATGCTACGACGACATCCGCATCTCTCAGATGACTTGGGACAGCAGCTTCTGCTCCGTCAACCCCAAGTTCGTGGCCATGATCGTGGACGCCAGCGGGGGCGGGGCCTTCATGGTGCTGCCGCTCGGCAAGGTGCGTGCCCCTTTGACCCGCCGTCCGTCGCTCGTAACGCCACAGACTTTCGAGGAGAATGAGGAAGTTTGATGGCGACTGAGATGTTTTCACCATATTAGGAGGTGGCCTCAGTCAGGGCAGGATGTACCCACCCCCCTTCCCCCCATGCCTGCTCTGTGACGTCACATGTGGTCGCTTTCTGCTGCTTTGCTGCACCGCATGCGACATCGCTCTCTTTAATTCTTTTTCTCGTCACTATGAGAACCCTATGTTGCGCTACTAAAGCAGGTGTGTCCAAAATGTGCTATTTTTTTAACGGCTTCTAAAAATCCATTCAAAACATATTTTTAAAAAACATGAAAAAAGAGGACTAAACGGGCAAACAGTTGAAATGTAACGACAAAAAGTTTCAATGTTCACTCTAATAACAGTTTTTTTCTTTAAAATTGTCATTACTCAAAAATAATAATTAATCAAAATCAATGTTATGAATTACTGTTATTATTATCCAATTACTTCATCAAATATTACACTTTAAATTATTTTGGGGGTGATATTGCATATTTTGTGTGTTTGCCATATACGTTTTCTTTGACAAAAAGGGCATAAAACAAACTAAAAAATAAAAATAATGCAAAATTATCATTAACAGATAGATTTGAAGTTGATCTGCCCATGCTCCCTTTGGATTGCTTTTGACACAAAACCTTTTTTGTCCAAGAACCCTGTCGATTTGAACTCCAATGCAGACAAGAACCCTGTTGATTTTAACCCCAATGCAGACCAAGAACCCTGTCAATTTTAACCCCAATGCAGTCCAAGAACCATGTCGATTTTAACCCTAATGCAGACCAAGAACCCTGTTGATTTTAACCCCAGTGCAGTCCAAGAACCTTGTTGATTTTAACCCCAGTGCAGTCCAAGAACCTTGTTGATTTTAACCCCAGTGCAGTCCAAAAACCCTGTTGATTTTAACCCCAGTGCAGTCCAAGAACCATGTCAATTTTAACCCCAATGCAGTCCAAGAACCCTGTCGATTTTAACCCCAGTGCAATCCAAGAACCCTGTCAATTTTAACCCCAATGCAGTCCAAAAACCCTGTTGATTTTTTACCCCAGTGCAGTCCAAGAACCCTGTTGATTTTAACCCCAGTGCAGTCAAATAATTATAATTATAAGTAACAGATAGATTTTAAGTTGATGCTCCCTTTGGATTGCCTTTGACACAAAATGTCAATAAATAATTGCTATTTAATTGTAATTAATTATATTTTATTTAGTATAGATCGTGTAATATAAAAATAAAATGTATTTTAATATTTTATCGATCGAAATGTAGGTCACACCCTCTACCCCCTGTTTTTAGCGGTCAACATCCAGTAAGGTAACAGTTGATGGAAAATACAACATTTAATGCTTTATTAACAGATTAATTTGCCTTCACTGAGGTTGGTTCATGTTTGTGCTTAATATGTGGGGAGAAAATAGCAAACAAGAACAAAAATCAAATGTTGAAGACATTTCCTGAACAAACACACAGCATTTGCGAAAAAATACACAGCTGGAGATGACCGAAAGAGAGCAGTTTTGGAACTGATCAGAGCAAAAAAACGTTTTTTTCTTAGTGTTTGATTTCATAAGTGCTATTTCATAAGTGTAGTGAAACTATAAATGACGTTATCGTCATTTTAGGGATCAAACAGAGTTTGCGGCTCTCGTGGGTTTTATTTGGTGGTGAATGGGCTCTATGTGGTGAAGGTTGCTGACCCCTGGTCTAGACTTAAGTGTTGAAAGTTTAAAAAAAAAGAAAAAGAATGTATGACTTATTTTTAACACTTTGGGTCGGCAAGAATTTTAGTGGGGCTCTTCGCTCAAAAAACTATAAGAGTGAAGTAAAATCAATGAGGTTATGAATTATTGACCTATTTAAGGCTCCAGTTACTTCACATCAAATATTTTACTTTGAAATTTTTGGGGGAGAAATATTGCATTTTTATTGTATTTTTGCTTTTAGAAACAGGGTTTTATTTGACGAAAAAGGCATTAAACATCCAAATATATATATATATATTTTTTATATCAACAAATAAACCTTAAGTTGATTTAGAGATTTAAATGTTGAATAATAATAAAAAATAATATATGAAATTTCAAAATGTTTACGACTGAGGCCCGAACTGAAAAAAAAATCAATGTATTGTGTTGGTTTTGAAAATGAAAACTATCAAAATGTTGTTCTAAAAATGTTGTAACTACGTTATTACATTTAATATTGACAGGAATAAGCAGTATGTGGCCTACCGGTTTTTCCCTGTATATTTATGGACGTTAACCTCAAAGTAACAATAAAGTAACCTAACTTATTGCATCGTGGTCAGGGGGTCAAAAGGGGTCTCGAAAAGCAAGAGACTTGCTGTATAATTGCATTTCAAAAATTCTTGAATAATACACAAGCCTCCAGCTAGGTGGCGGTACTGCTTGAGTTAAACAACGGGCCTAACCAGGAAATATGAGCGATGGGGTGTGAGAAAACACGTCTTCATCTTGGTGGCATGTACGGGCTGGTGCCAGAATATTATCAGGTTGTCAGTCATATTTCAATTAGGGGGATGTTGGAAAAAAATGGAGAAGCACCGAGTTAGTATAATAGATATCGCCGAGGAGAGAGAGTTTTTATCACACAGTATACAGTAAGGGCCAAACGAAACAAAATATTGTTTGCTAAGAGCCACACTGCACAGAAAATCCAAGTGTCCTCCAGTAATTATTTAAAAAAAAGTTATACTTATGGTAAATGTATACTGTAGAGACCGATAATATTAATAAAAATAAAAAAAAGTTTAAGGTAAATTTTTTTATTCTATTATTCTTAATTTGGTATTACTTTTGATACTACTACTATTATGCTATTATTATTGTTCTTATTACTTTATATTGTTACCTTTTATCGTGTCTACTGTCAACCTTTTCTTTTTTTTTCTTTATTATTCATATTTTTTTATGTTTTGTGTATTATGTTTTGGATAATGTTAAATTCAGTTTTTTTAGGCATTTTCATTTGTTTGTTGTGTGTTTGTGTGTGCGTTTTCATTTGTGTGTCTGTGTGTGCGCACGCGTGCACTTTGTGTGGCCTGCGTATGAAAGTGATATATGAATAAAATGTTAATTTGATATAATCAAGGATTATAATTGTGTTATCCTGTTTTATCACTACAGTATCATGAATATAAAGATATGTAAATATATATATATATATATATATATATATATATATATATATATATATATATATATATATATACGGTAGTATATACATTTTAGTATATAGTACAATATAGTATGTAGTATATACATTTTAGTATATAGTACAATATAGTATGTATTTTACATATACATTTTTTGTATATCTATGAGTGCCTACGAAAGGTTAAATATATGGATTATTGGAAACAATTTGTTTTATTTTTTGTACAATCATGACAATGTTAAACTAAAAGTATACTATAAAATACTGATAAAAAACAACATACAAATTATACAAGGAAATGTAATATTACATATTGTAAAATACTGCTGTGCTCTGCCTATTATCAATCAATCAATCACAAAATATCCTTTATTTAACCAGATAAAAACTCATTGAGATTAAAATCTATATTCCAAGAGTGACCTGGCCAAGAGGGCAGCAAAAACTAAGTTACAGAAATACATTTAAGAACAGTAGCAGTCACACGGCACAATTAAAAATAAATTACTTGCATATATTAACATAAAAACAATGTATAAAATGTTTCAGTAAGAACAACTTAAAAACAAGAACAATGCCCAATAGAAACAGTCTCACGATCCTTTAAAAGGGCCTGAAATTCCCCCAAAGTGATTTGCTCAGGTAACCTCAGATCCTTCTGGAAGTTATTCCATGACCAAGGAGCAGCATATCTGAAATCTTTTTTGTGTTGGCTTTAGGAACAAACATGCTAAGTATGTCCTGTGACATTAATCTGTAGCGAGTGGAAGCTCGACACGTAAAAGAACAGAAATAAGGGGGAACCTGATCAAGAAGTGATTTATATACAAAACACAACCATCGAGAAAATCTGCATACTGATAAAGATGGACGGTTTACCTTTGCCTCTATTAAATATTATTATAATTTTTTGTAAAAGTATAAAGAATATGATTGAGTATTATTTAGCGGCAATAATAGGACTAAATGTGCTGACGGATGATGTCATGGCGTGTGTGTGAACAGACGGGCCGCATAGACATGTCCTACCCCACCGTGTGCGGACACACAGGCCCCGTGTTGGACATCGAGTTTTGTCCTCACAACGACAACATCATCGCCAGCGGCTCCGAGGACTGCAGCGTCATGGTGAGACACCCGCGCCGCCTCTCTCACGCGTCTTTGGCGCAGCGTCTTCATGACCCCGCCCCCTACCTGTCTTCACGGGCAGATTTGGGAGATCCCGGACGCCGGGCTGACGTCGCCGCTCACGAAGCCTGTGCTCAAGCTGGACGGTCACTCCAAACGCGTCGGCATCCTCAGCTGGCACCCCACGGCTCACAATGTCCTGATGAGCGCAGGTGATCGCTCGTTAGATACATATTTGCATGTGCAAGCCCCGCCCACTCTGCTGTATTGAATATAAAACACATCTTCCGAAAAGTGATTCATGAGTTCTCTTTGCAGGCTGTGACAACGTGGTGATCCTCTGGAACGTGGCCCGCGGCGAGGCGGCCGTGAGGATCGACAGCGTGCACTCTGACCTCATCTACGGCGTCAGCTGGAACCGCGACGGCTCCAAGATTGTGACCTCCTGCAAGGACAAGATGCTGAGGGTGCTGGACCCTCGCAAGGGCACCGTCCTCCTCGTACGTCATCTTGCCTTTTACTTTTACACACAACTTTACCACCCAACTCATGTGTAAGAACATCTCATGCTGCATATTAACATTTTATAATGCGTAATATCGTCTTATGATGTGTAATAACATCTAATCATGTGTAATAACATCTAATGGTGCATAATAACATCTTGTGATGTGTAGTAACATCTTATGATATGTAATAACATATTATGATGTGTAATAACATCTTATGACGTGTAATAACTGTCAGGTTCAAACACTGATGACATCTATTAAACAAAACAAGAAGCAAGGAATCAAACAGAGACATAATTAAATTTGGCTCAATTGAGGAGAAACGCGTACACCTGTACCCTTGTACACCTGTACCCTTGTACACCTGTACCCTTGTACAGTGTCACCACGCTGTGACGAAAGATTGTACGCCTCCTCTTTTATTTGGACTTTCCCTGATTACATGGCAACAGCTGTTTCTAAGGGAGGGGGGTCGTAAAAAGCTACTGCCTTTGGTTACAAAACAGTTCAAAGAAAAAGTCTCTGGAGCTTGGGCCGGTCCTGCTTCCTCTCCACTTTGTAGATCTCGGGTCAAGACAAAATCTTTCTGTGGATTACAATACATCAAAGAAACCGACGCCTTCATGTTGCTTCCCATCCTACACAGTGGAGTTTTACAAGCCTTTTGATTGGTAGGATCAAAGACAGCTTTTGTCCTCTCGCCGGGAACTCATGGGAACACAAAGTTTTGTGTTAACTTAGATACAATTATTCTGACAATAACATTTCATGGTGCGTAATAACATCTTGTGATGTGTAATAACGTCTAATCATGGGTAATAACATCTCATTATGCGTAATATGTTGTGATAGATAATAACATGTCATAATAATGTGTAATAACATCTCTTAATGGGTAATAAATTATGATCGGTAATAACCTCTATGTGTAATAACATCTTATGGTGCGTAATAATATCTTATGATGTGTAATAACATCTAATCATATGTAATAACATCTCATGGTGCATAATAACATTGTGTGATGTGTAATAACATCTTATTATGTGTAATAATGTATATTAATGTGCAATTACCTCTATTTGTGTGTAACAACATCTCATAATTGGTATTTACATCACATGATGGGTAATACCATCTCATGATGGGTAATAACATCTCATGGTGGGTAATAATATCTCATGATATGTAATACCATCTCATGATGGGTAATAACAACTCATGATGGGTAATAATATCTCATGATGATGGATAATAACATCTTATGATAGATTATAACATGTCATAAGGATGTGCAATAACAAATAATGATGGGTAATAACATCTCATGAAGTGTAATAACTCATGATTAATGATATCTCATGATGTGTAATAACCTATATTCATGTGTAATAACATTTTATGATTTGCAATAATCTTTAAACATGTATGATAACATATCATAATGTGTAATAATCTCTAATAATGTGTTATAACATATCATGATGTCTTGTAACATCTCATGATGTGTAATAACATCTCATGATAGGTAAAACATATTTGCGATGGGCAGTAACCTCTAATCATGTGTAATAACAACTCATGATGTGTAATAACTCATGATGCATGATAACATCTCATGATGATGCGTAATAACATTGTATAATAGGTAATAACATGTCATAATGACGTGTAATAACATTGTATAATAGGTAATAACATGACATAGTGATGTGTAATAACATCTCATGATGATGCATAATAACATCTTATGATAGATAACATGTCATAATGATGTGTAATAACATTGCTTAATGGGTAATCACTTATGATGGATAATAACCTCTAATTATGTGTAATAACATCATATGGTGCGTAATAACATCTTATGATGTGTAACAACATCTAATCATGTGTAATAACATCTAATGGTGCGTAATAACATCTTATCATGTGTAATAACATCTAATCATATTTAATAACATCTCATGGTGCATAATAACATTGTGAGATGTGTAATAACATCATAGGATGTGTAATAACATCCTATGATGTGTAATAACATCTTATGTGTAATAACATTTCATGGTGCGTAATAATATCGTGTGATGTGTAATAACATATCATAGTGCATAGTAACATCTTATGTCTAATAACATCTAATCATGTATAATAACATTTCATGTTGTGTAATAACATCTCATAGTGCGTAATAACATCTTGTGATGCGTAATAACATCTTATGCTGGATTATAACATGCCATGATGTGTAATAACATCTCTTAATAACCTTTAATTATGTGTAATAACATCTTATGATGTGTAATAACTAATGTTGTGTAATGATAACTCATGATGGGTAGTAACTCATGATGGGTAGTAATCTTTAAACATGTATAATAACAAATCATGATGTGTAATAACCTCTAATCATATGTTATAACATATAACAGCGTCTTCTTGAAGGTTAGAATGTGACTTCTGCCAAGTCTCAGCAGTCTGTTTGGTCTGCGTGTCCAGGAGAAAGAGAAACCTCATGAGGGCTCCAGGCCGGTCCGGGCCGTGTTCGTGTCCGACAGGAGGATTCTCAGCACTGGCTTCAGTCGCATGAGTGAGAGGCAGGTGGCGCTGTGGGACCTGGTGAGTCCTTCTCTTCTTCTTTGTTAAAAAAAACCTCAACAAAAAAAGTCGATTTTTCCAAAACACTGCACAGCATAGCATAACATCATGTAAGGTAACATAGCATCATGTAAGATAACATATCGTGGCAGTAACATCATGAAAGGTAACATATTGTAGCATAACATCGTGTAAGCTAACATGTTATAGCATAACTTCATGTAAGATAACATCGTAGCATAACATCATGTAAGCTAAAATATTATAGCATAGCATCATGTAACAACATCCTGTAAGTTAACATATCATAATCGTAACATCATGTGAGCTAACATAACGTAGCATAACATTATGTAAGGTAACGTATCGTAACCGAAACATCACGTAAGACAACATAACGTAGCATAACATCATGTAAGCTAACATAATGTTGCATAACATCATGTGAGATAACATATCGTAACCGTAACATAATGTAAGCTAACATAACGTCGCATAACATCGTGTAAGATAATATATTGAAACATAAAATTATGTAAGATAACATAACATAGCATGACATTATGTAAGATAACATATCGTAACCGTAACATCATGCAAATAAATAATTGATAAAGGGTTATACTTGTATAGCGCTTTTCTACCTTCAATGTACTCAAAGCGCTTTGACAGTATTACCACATTCACCCATTTACACACACATTCACACACTGATGGCGGGAGCTGCCTGTAAGCTAATATATCGTAGCATAACCTCATGTAAGATAACATATCGTAACATAACATCATGTAAGATAATATCATGCAAGATAACATATCGTAACCGTAACATCATGTAAGATAACATAACGTAGCATAACATCGTGTAAGATAATATATTGTAACATAAAATTATGTAAGATAACATAACGTAGCATAACATAATGTAAGATAACATATCGTAACTGTAACATCATGTAAGCTAATATATCGTAGCGTAACATCATGCAAGATAACATATCGTAACCGTAACATCATGTGAGATAACATATCGTAGCATAACATCATGTAAGATAACATATCGTAACATAACATCATGCAAGATAACATATCGTAACCGTAACATCATGTAAGATAACATATCGTAACATAACATCATGCAAGATAACATATCGTAACCGTAACATCATGTAAGATAACATAACATAGCGTAACGTTATGTAATCTAACATAATGTAGTGTAACATTATGTTAGATAACATATCGTAGCGTAACTTCATGTAAGCTAACATGTCGTAGCATAACATTATGTCAGCTAACATGTTGTAACCGTGTCATCATGTAAACTTACATATCGTATCATAACATCATGTAAGCTAACACATCGTAGCATAACATCATGTAAGATAATATATTGTAACATAAAATTATGTAAGATAACATAACATAGCATAACATTATGTAAGATAACATATCGTAACCGTAACATCATGTAAGGTAACATCGTAGCATAACATAATGTAAGCTAAAATATTGTAGCATAGCATCATGTAACATTACATAATGTAACGTAACATCATGTGAGATAACATATCGTAACCGTAACAAAATGTAAGCTAACATAAAGTAGCATACAATCGTGTAAGATAATATATTGTAACATAAAATGATGTAAGATAACATAACGTAGCATGACATTATGTAAGATAACATATCGTAACATAAAATCATGCAAGATAACATATCGTAACCGTAACATCATGTAAGATAACATAACGTAGCATAACGTCATGTAATCTAACATAATGTAGTGTAATATCATGTAAGCTAACATATCGTAGCATGACATCATGTAAGATAACATATCGTAGTGTAACATCATGTAAGCTAACATATTATAGCATAACATCATGTAAGCTAACATGTCGTAGCATAACATTATGTCAGCTAACATGTTGTAAACTTACATATCGTATCATAACATCATGTAAGCGAACACATCGTAAGATAATATAATGTAACATAAAATTATATAAGATAATATATCATAACCGTAACATCATCTAAGCTAACATATCGTAGCATAACATCATCTAAGCTAACATATCGTAAAATAACATAATCTAAGCTAACATATCGTAAAATAACATCATCTAAGCTAACATATCGTAAAATAACATCATCTAAGCTAACATATCGTAAAATAACATCATGTACGATAACATTATGTATCGTGATATCATTTAGATGAGTTTATAAACTGTGGATGATAATATTTGTTCCATTTTTGGATACATCTCCTTGTCTTCTCATCCCTATGCCGTGTTCCTCACAGGACAACTTTGACGAGCCGCTGACCTTGCAGGAAGTGGACACCAGCAGCGGCGTCCTGCTTCCTTTCTATGACCCCGACACAGGCGTCTTCTACCTGTGTGGCAAGGTCAGAGGTCAGACACGGCCTTTTGTGTGTCCCTCCACCCCCGCCTCCAGCTGACCGCCATCTTGTCCCCGGCAGGGCGACAGCAGCATCCGCTACTTCGAGGTGACAGAGGAGGCGCCGTACGTGCACTACCTGTCCATGTACGGCAGCAAGGAGAGCCAGAAGGGGGTGGGCTACATGCCCAAGAGGGGCCTGGAGGTCAACAAGTGTGAGATAGCCAGGTAGCATGTCAGCATCTTTTTCGCTACATATTTGATCATATAAAGGTAGCATGTTAGCATATTTTTTGCTACATGTTTGATCATTATTAGGTAGCATGGTAGCATCCTTTTTTCTACTTTTTTGATATCTAAAATGGTAGCATGTTAGCATATTTTTCTATACTTGTTTTATCACTAAAAAGGAAGCATGTTAGCATCTTTTTGTCTACTTATATGATCATAAAAATGTAGCATTTTAGCATCTTTTTATTTACTTATTAGATCGTAAAAAAAGGTAGCATGTCAGCATTTTTTCCCTCTACTTATTTGATAGCTAAAAAGGTAGCATGTTAGCATACTTTTGTCTACATATTTGATCACTAAATATTTACCGTTTTAGCATAATTTTGTCTATTTGTTTATAAAAATGTAGCAAGTTAGCATCTTTTTATGTACCTATTAGGTAGCATGTCAGCATATTTTAGTGTACACATCTAATAATAAAAAAGGTAGCATGAATAGCATCTTTTTTTTTAACTTATCTGATAATAAAAAGGTAGCATGTTAGCATATTTAAGTGTATGTGTCTAATAATAAGAAAGCTAACATGTTAGCATCTTTTTGTTTACTTATCTGATAATTAAAAAAAGGTAGCACGTTAGCATCTTTTTGTTTACTTTTCTGATAATAAAAAGGTAGCATGTCAGCATATTTAAGTGTACGTATCTAATAATAAGAAAGGTAACCTGTTAGCATCTGTTTGTTTACCTATCTGATAATAAAAAAGGTAGCATGTTAGCATCTTTTTGCTTACTTTTCTGATGATAAAAAGGTAGCATGTTAGCATATTTAAGTGTATGTAGGGACGGCGTGGCGCAGTGGAAGAGTGGCCGTGCGCGACCCGAGGGTCCCTGGTTCAATCCCCACCTAGTACCAACCTCGTCATGTCCGTTGTGTCCTGAGCAAGACACTTCACCCTTGCTCCTGATGGGTGCTGGTTAGCGCCTTGCATGGCAGCTCCCTCCATCAGTGTGTGAATGTGTGTGTGAATGGGTAAATGTGGAAGTAGTGTCAAAGCGCTTTGAGTACCTTGAAGGTAGAAAAGCGCTATACAAGTACAACCCATTTATCATTTATCTAAAAATAAGAAAGGTAACATGTTAGCATATTTTTTGTTACATGTTTGATCACTATTAGGTAGCATGGTAGCATCCTTTTCTCTACTTATTTGATATCTAAAACGGTAGCATGTTAGCATATTTTTCTATACTTATTTTATCACTAAAAAGGAAGCATGTTAGCATGTTTTTGTCTTCTTATTTGATCACTAAAAAGTTAGCATGTTTGTCTAATCACATGATCATGAAAAACTTTTAATGTTAATATATTTTTGTCTACTTATTTGATCATAAAAAGTGAGCATTTTAGCATATTTTTCTTTACTTATTTGATCGTTAAAAAGGTAGCATGTTAGCATGTTTTCTCTTCTTATTTGATAGCTAAAAAGGTAGCATGTTAGCATATTTTTGTCTACTTATTTGTTCAAAAAAATGTTGCAAGTTAGTATATTTTTATGTACTTATTTGATCAAAGGTAGCATGTCAGCATATTTTAGTGTACACATCTAATAATAAAAAGGGTAGCATGCTAGCATCTTTTTTGCTACATGTTTGATCATTATTAGGTAACATGGTAGCATCATTTCCTCTACTTATTTGATATCTAAAATGGTAGCGTGTTAGCATATTTTTCTATACTTATTTTATCACTAAAAAGGAAGCATGTTAGCATGTTTTTCTCTTCTTATTTGATCACTAAAAAGTTAGCATGTTAGCATATGTTTGTCTACTTACATGATCATGAAAAACTTTGAATGTTAGCATCTTTTTGTCTACTTATTTGACCGTACAAATGTAGCACTTTAGCATCTTTTTCTCATTTATTTGATCGTAAAAAAGGTATCATGTCAGCATTTTTTCTCTACTTATTTGATAGCTAAGAAGGTAGCATGTTAGCATATTTTTGTCTACATATTTGATCACTAAAAATGTACCGCGTAAGCATATTTCTTTTCTACTTATTTGTTCATAAAAATTTAGCATCTTTTTATGTACCTTTTTGATCATTAGAAAGGTAGCATGTCAGCATATTTTAGTGTACACGTCTAATAATAAAAAGGGTAGCATGAATAGCATCTTTTTGTTTACTTATCTGCTAATAAAAGAAGATAGCGTTAGCATCTTTTTGTTTAATTTTCTGACAATAAAAAGGTAGCATGTCAGAATATTTAAGTGTACGTATCTAATAATAAGAAAGGTAGTAACATGTTAGCATATTTTTGTTTACTTATCTGACAATAAAAAGATAGCATGTTAGTATCTTTTTGTTTATTTTTCTGATAATAAAAAGGTAGCATGTCAGCATATTTAACTGTACATATCTAATAATAAGAAAGGAAACATGTTAGCATCTTTTTGTTTACATTTGTGATGATAAAAAGAAAGCTTGTTAGCATCTATGGCCCCGCCCACTAACCCTCACTGACGCCCCCTCCAGGTTCTACAAACTGCATGAGAGGAAGTGTGAGCCCATCATCATGACTGTGCCAAGGAAGGTGAAGAAAATATACGTTTTTACACTTTTTGTAATGTCAGCTCATCTTTCTTCTTCTTTTTCTTTTTCTTTTTTCTTTTCTTTTTTCTTTTGTCCTTCTTTTCCTTTTTCTTCTTTTCTTTTTTGTTATTTTTCTTCTTCTTATTTTCTTATTTCTTTTGTCCTGCTTTTCTTTTTTCGTCTTCTTTTCCTTTTTCTTCTTTTCTTTTTTCTTCTTTTTCTTTTTCTTCTTTTCTCTTTTCTTTTGTCTTTCTTTTCTTTTTTGTCTTCTTTTTTTCTTTTTCTTATTTTCTTTTTTGTTTTTTTTCTTGTTATTAGATTTTTTTATTTTGTCCTTTTCTTTTTTTGTCTTTTCTTTTTTGTTCTTTTTCTTCTTATTTCCTTTTTACTTTTGTCCTTCTTTTCTTTTTTTGTCTTCTTTTAATTTTTGTTCTTTTCTTTTTTGTTCTTTTTCTTCTTATTTTCTTTGTTCTAGTATCCTTCTTTGCATTTTTCGTCTTGTTTTCCTGTTTCGTCTTTTCTTTTTTCTCTCTCCATTGTTTTTTCTTTTTCTTTTTTTCTTTTTTCTCTTACTTTTTCTCCTTTTTTAACTTCTCCTCCTCCTTGTTTTTCTCTTCTTCTATTTGTTCTTTGTCTTCTCCTTCTCCTCAACCTCCTTCATCTCTTCGTCTTCTTTTTTCTTTTTTCTTTCTTTCGTTCGATCTTTTTTCTGTCTATATTTCCTTCTTTTTCTTCTTCTCTTCCTGCAACTCCTTCTTCTAAAATTCTCCTTATCATTTGTTCTACTTTTTTTCTTTTCAATTCTATTCTTCTTTTTCTTTAGATTTTTGTTTTCTTCTTTTGTTCTCTCTCTTTTTGTCTTCTTCTCATTATCTTCCTTCTTCTTATTCTTGACCTTCTTCTTTGCTATCTTGCTTCTTTTTTACTTCTCCTACTTGTTGTTCTTTCGACTACTTTGCATTCTCCTCATCCGTCATCTTTTCTCTGCGTCTTTTTCTCTTCCTCCATCCTTTTTGTACTTGTTTTTATTTTATTTTTAATTTTATATTATATAAGTTTTTAACTTTTCCTTTGTTTTACTCCTCCTTCTTCTCCTTTTCTGCGTTATTACCTTCTTCTTCTCCCCCCGCACAGTCTGACCTCTTCCAGGAGGACCTTTACCCCGACACCATCGGCCCGGAACCGTCCGTGGAAGCCGACGCCTGGTTCGGAGGAAAGGATGCCCCGCCCATTTTGATCTCCCTCAAGGACGATTTCGTCAGCACCACCAAAGCCAAAGAGTTCAAAGTTCACAAGAGCCTCCTGAAGACGACCAGTGCTTCGGCAGGCGGGAACCACACGGACGGAAGCGGGGTGAGAACTTTTTTTGAAATCCAACATAAGGTTACAGCTTTTTACTCGCTTGCGTTAGCATGGTTGTTAGCATTTCACTTCCTGCTTACAGTTTTTATGATGGATGGATTTTCTTCTATTAAATTATTTTAACAAATTGAAAACATCTTATAACACAACATTAAATACCATTAAATTAGATAATTTTACTAATAATTATCAACCTTACATTTCTAAGGTATTGAAAACAATAAGTCAAATCTGCTTTAAAATGTGCATTTTTATTTATGTACATACATTTTTGCAAATGTATTACCAAAATGATATTCTCATCATTAAGACCAAAAAAGAAAATGTTTTATAGATATGTAATAAATGTTTGTATTTATTATTATTAAT
>NC_084571.2:4475000-4500000 GCF_033978685.3 Nerophis lumbriciformis
AATCATTAAGAAAATTACAAAAATAAATTTAAAATCAATTAATAACGACTTTATAACATAAAAAAGTTTTGGTTTGAATATTTTTTTATGGTAACAATTGTTTTTATGTCTGCAATTTTTTTTTTTTGGTAGCAAATCCATTATTTTTGTTTGCAAATATTTCTTCATAGAAATGACTTCCTGTCGAGTTATACTAAAGTATATGCTTTTTTCTACCGCCAGAGGGAGACATTATGCATTACTTTGGTCTCCATGTAGGCTCAGGGAGTGACTGATTTATCACTGATAAATCATTTGAAAAATTACTAAAATATATTTAAAATCAATTAATAAAGACTTTCAAACATAACAAAGTTTTGGTTTGAATATTTTTTTTGGTAACAATTTTTTTTGTGTCTGCAAATTATTTTTTTGGTAGAAAATCCATTATTTTTGTTTGCAAATATTTCTTCATGGAAATTAGTTCCTGTCGAGTTATATTAAAGCTATATTCTCTTTTCACCGCCAGAGGGAGACATTATGCATTACTTTGGTCTCCATGTAAGTTCAGGGAGTGAGTGATTTATCACTGATAAATCATTAAGAAAATTACAAAAATAAATTTAAAATCAATAACGACTTTATAACATAAAAAAGTTTTGGTTTGAATATTTTTTTATGGTAACAATTGTTTTTATGTCTGCAAATTATTTTTTTTGGTAGCAAATCCATTATTTTTGTTTGCAAATATTTCTTCATAGAAATGACTTCCTGTCGAGTTATACTAAAGTATATGCTTTTTTCTACCGCCAGAGGGAGACATTATGCATTACTTTGGTCTCCATGTAGGCTCAGGGAGTGACTGATTTATCACTGATAAATCATTTGAAAAATTACTCAAATATATTTAAAATCAATTAATAACCACTTTCAAACATAACAAAGTTTTGGTTTGAATATTTTTTTTGGTAACAATTTTTTTTGTGTCTGCAAATTATTTTTTTGGTAGAAAATCCATTATTTTTGTTTGCAAATATTTCTTCATGGAAATTAGTTCCTGTCGAGTTATATTAAAGCTATATTCTCTTTTCACCGCCAGAGAGAGACATTATGCATTACTTTGGTCTCCATGTAAGATCAGGGAGTGAATGATTTATCATTAATTAATCATTTTTTTAAAATACTAAAAATATATTTAAAATCAATTATTAACGACTTTCAAACATAAAGTTTTGGTTTGGATATTTTTTTTTGGTAAAAAATTTCTTGTGTCTGTAAATTATTATTTATTTGGTAGCAAATCCATTATTTTTGTTTGAAAATATCTCTTCATAGAAATGACTTCCTGTCGAGTTATACTAAAGTTATATGCTTTTTTTTCACCACCAGAAGGAGACATTATGCATTACTTTGGTCTCCATGTAGGCTCAGGGAGTGACTGATTTATCACTGATAAATCATTTGAAAAATTAATCAAATATATTTAAAATCAATTAATAAAGACTTTCAAACATAACAAAGTTTTGGTTTGAATATTTGTTTTGGTAACAATTTTTTTGGTGTCTGCAAATTATTATTTTTTTGGTAGCAAATCCATTATTTTTGTTTGCAAATATTTCTTCATAGAAATGACTTCCTGTCGAGTCATATTAAAGCTATACGCTCTTTTCACCGCCAGAGGGAGACATTATGCATTACTTTGGTCTCCATGTAAGTTCAGGGAGTGAGTGATTTATCACTGATAAATCATTAAGAAAATTACAAAAATAAATTTTAAATCAATAACGACTTTATAACATAAAAAAGTTTTGGTTTGAATATTTTTTTATGGTAACAATTGTTTTTATGTCTGCAAATTTTTTTTTTTGGTAGCAAATCCATTATTTTTGTTTGCAAATATTTCTTCATAGAAATGACTTCCTGTCGAGTTATACTAAAGTATATGCTTTTTTCTACCGCCAGAGGGAGACATTATGCATTACTTTGGTCTCCATGTAGGCTCAGGGAGTGAGTGATTTATCACTGATAAATCATTTGAAAAATTACTCAAATATATTTAAAATCAATTAATAACCACTTTCAAACATAACAAAGTTTTGGTTTGAATATTTTTTTTGGTAACAATTTTTTTTGTGTCTGCAAATTATTTTTTTTGGTAGAAAATCCATTATTTTTGTTTGCAAATATTTCTTCATGGAAATTAGTTCCTGTCGAGTTATATTAAAGCTATATTCTCTTTTCACCGCCAGAGAGAGACATTATGCATTACTTTGGTCTCCATGTAAGTTCAGGGAGTGAGTGATTTATCACTGATAAATCATTAAGAAAATTACAAAAATAAATTTGAAATCAATTAATAACGACTTTATAACATAAAAAAGTTTTGGTTTGAGTATTTTTTTATGGTAACAATTGTTTTTATGTCTGCAAATCTTTTTTTTTGGTAGCAAATCCATTATTTTTGTTTGCAAATATTTCTTCATAGAAATTACTTCCTGTCGAGTTATACTAAAGTATATGCTTTTTTCTACCGCCAGAGGGAGACATTATGCATTACTTTGGTCTCCATGTACGTAGGCTCAGGGAGTGATTTATCACTGATAAATCATTTGAAAAATTACTCAAATATATTTAAAATCAATTAATAACCACTTTCAAACATAACAAAGTTTTGGTTTGAATATTTTTTTTGGTAACAATTTTTTTTGTGTCTGCAAATTATTTTTTTGGTAGAAAATCCATTATTTTTGTTTGCAAATATTTCTTCATGGAAATTAGTTCCTGTCGAGTTATATTAAAGCTATATTCTCTTTTCACCGCCAGAGAGAGACATTATGCATTACTTTGGTCTCCATGTAAGTTCAGGGAGTGAGTGATTTATCACTGATAAATCATTAAGAAAATTACAAAAATAAATTTAAAATCAATAACGACTTTATAACATAAAAAAGTTTTGGTTTGAATATTTTTTTATGGCAACAATTGTTTTTATGTCTGCAAATTTTTTTTTTGGTAGCAAATCCATTATTTTTGTTTGCAAATATTTCTTCATAGAAATGACTTCCTGTCGAGTTATACTAAAGTATATGCTTTTTTCTACCGCCAGAGGGAGACATTATGCATTACTTTGGTCTCCATGTAGGCTCAGGGAGTGAGTGATTTATCACTGATAAATCATTTGAAAAATTACTCAAATATATTTAAAATCAATTAATAACCACTTTGAAACATAAAGTTTTGGTTTGAATATTTTTTTTTTGCTAACAATTTTTTTTGTGTCTGCAAATTATTTTTTTGGTAGAAAATCCACTATTTTTGTTTGCAAATATTTCTTCATGGAAATTAGTTCCTGTCGAGTTATATTAAAGCTATATTCTCTTTTCACCGCCAGAGAGAGACATTATGCATTACTTTGGTCTCCATGTAAGATCAGGGAGTGAATGATTTATCATTAATAAATCATTTTTTTAAAATACTAAAAATATATTTAAAATCAATTATTAACGACTTTCAAACACAAAGTTTTGGTTTGGATATTTTTTTTTGGTAAAAAATTTCTTGTGTCTGTAAATTATTATTTATTTGGTAGCAAATCCATTATTTTTGTTTGAAAATATCTCTTCATAGAAATGACTTCCTGTCGAGTTATACTAAAGTTATATGCTTTTTTTTCACCACCAGAAGGAGACATTATGCATTACTTTGGTCTCCATGTAGGCTCAGGGAGTGAGTGATTTATCACTGATAAATCATTTGAAAAATTACTAAAATATATTTAAAATCAATTAATAAAGACTTTCAAACATAACAAAGTTTTGGTTTGAATATTTGTTTTGGTAACAATTTTTTTTGTGTCTGCAAATTATTATTTTTTTGGTAGCAAATCCATTATTTTTGTTTGCAAATATTTCTTCATAGAAATGACTTCCTGTCGAGTCATATTAAAGCTATACGCTCTTTTCACCGCCAGAGGAAGACATTATGCATTACTTTGTTCTCCATGTAAGATCAGGGAGTGAATGATTTATCATTAATAAATCATTTTTTAAAAATACAAAAAAAATATTTAAAATCAATTATTAACGACTTTCAAACATAAAGTTTTGGTTTGGATATTTTTTTTTGGTAAAAAATTTCTTGTGTCTGTAAATTATTATTTATTTGGTAGCAAATCCATTATTTTTGTTTGAAAATATCTCTTCATAGAAATGACTTCCTGTCGAGTTATACTAAAGTTATATGCTTTTTTTTTCACCACCAGAAGGAGACATTATGCATTACTTTGGTCTCCATGTAGGCTCAGGGAGTGACTGATTTATCACTGATAAATCATTTGAAAAATTACTCAAATATATTTAAAATCAATTAATAAAGACTTTCAAACATAACAAAGTTTTGGTTTGAATATTTGTTTTGGTAACAATTTTTTTTGTGTCTGCAAATTATTATTTTTTTGGTAGCAAATCCATTATTTTTGTTTGCAAATATTTCTTCATAGAAATGACTTCCTGTCGAGTCATATTAAAGCTATACGCTCTTTTCACCGCCAGAGGGAGACATTATGCATTACTTTGGTCTCCATGTAAGTTCAGGGAGTGAGTGATTTATCACTGATAAATCATTAAGAACATTACAAAAATAAATTTAAAATCAATTAATAACGACTTTATAACATAAAAAAGTTTTGGTTTGAATATTTTTTTATGGTAACAATTGTTTTTATGTCTGCAAATTTTTTTTTTTGGTAGCAAATCCATTATTTTTGTTTGCAAATATTTCTTCATAGAAATGACTTCCTGTCGAGTTATACTAAAGTATATGCTTTTTTCTACCGCCAGAGGGAGACATTATGCATTACTTTGGTCTCCATGTAGGCTCAGGGAGTGAGTGATTTATCACTGATAAATCATTTGAAAAATTACTCAAATATATTTAAAATCAATTAATAACCACTTTCAAACATAACAAAGTTTTGGTTTGAATATTTTTTTTGGTAACAATTTTTTTTGTGTCTGCAAATTATTATTTTTTTGGTAGAAAATCCATTATTTTTGTTTGCAAATATTTCTTCATAGAAATGACTTCCTGTCGAGTCATATTAAAGCTATACGCTCTTTTCACCGCCAGAGGGAGACATTATGCATTACTTTGGTCTCCATGTAAGTTCAGGGAGTGAGTGATTTATCACTGATAAATCATTAAGAAAATTACAAAAATAAATTTAAAATCAATTAATAACGACTTTATAACATAAAAAAGTTTTGGTTTGAATATTTTTTTATGGTAACAATTGTTTTTATGTCTGCAAATTTTTTTTTTTGGTAGCAAATCCATTATTTTTGTTTGAAAATATCTCTTCATAGAAATGACTTCCTGTCGAGTTATACTAAAGTATATGCTTTTTTCTACCGCCAGAGGGAGACATTATGCATTACTTTGGTCTCCATGTAGGCTCAGGGAGTGAGTGATTTATCACTGATAAATCATTTGAAAAATTACTCAAATATATTTAAAATCAAATAATAACCACTTTCAAACATAACAAAGTTTTGGTTTGAATATTTTTTTTGGTAACAATTTTTTTTGTGTCTGCAAATTATTTTATTGGTAGAAAATCCATTATTTTTGTTTGCAAATATTTCTTCATGGAAATTAGTTCCTGTCGAGTTATATTAAAGCTATATTCTCTTTTCACCGCCAGAGAGAGACATTATGCATTACTTTGGTCTCCATGTAAGATCAGGGAGTGAATGATTTATCATTAATAAATCATTTTTTTAAAATACTAAAAATATATTTAAAATCAATTATTAACGACTTTCAAACATAAAGTTTTGGTTTGGATATTTTTTTTTGGTAAAAAATTTCTTGTGTCTGTAAATTATTATTTATTTGGTAGCAAATCCATTATTTTTGTTTGAAAATATCTCTTCATAGAAATGACTTCCTGTCGAGTTATACTAAAGTTATATGCTTTTTTTTCACCACCAGAAGGAGACATTATGCATTACTTTGGTCTCCATGTAGGCTCAGGGAGTGACTGATTTATCACTGATAAATCATTTGAAAAATTACTAAAATATATTTAAAATCAATTAATAAAGACTTTCAAACATAACAAAGTTTTGGTTTGAATATTTGTTTTGGTAACAATTTTTTGTGTGTCTGCAAATTATTATTTTTTTGGTAGCAAATCCATTATTTTTGTTTGCAAATATTTCTTCATAGAAATGACTTCCTGTCGAGTCATATTAAAGCTATACGCTCTTTTCACCGCCAGAGGGAGACATTATGCATTACTTTGGTCTCCATGTAAGATCAGGCAGTGAATGATTTATCATTAATAAATCATTTTTAAAAAATACAAAAAAAACATTTAAAATCAATTATTAACGACTTTCAAACATAACAAAGTTTTGGTTTGAATGTCTTTTGGTAACAATTTTTTTGTGTCTGCAAATTATAATTTTTTTTAAAGGCAAATCCATTATTTTTGTTTGCAAATATCTCTTCATAGAACTGACTTCCTGTCGAGTTATAATAAAGTTAGGTGCTTTTTTCACCGCCAGAGGGAAACATAATAAGTTATTTTGGTGTCCATGTAAGAGCCTTCTCTTCCAGGGAGCGAGTGAATTATCGTAAATAAATCATCCATGCATCCATTTTCTACCGCTTGTCCCAATGTGTATGATAATTAATTGTTTTTCAACAATTACCGGTATTACCGACCTAAGGTGAATATAATGTGGGTTTTCCTCAGGAAAATTCAAAAATATGAGGGAGTAAATGACAAAATGTACTTAATATAGCTGTGTTTGAATATAGCTTCCTTCAAAATATTCTGATGATGTTTCATAAAATGTTTTTTGTAAAAATCTTTTGCCAGCTTTTAGGCCACACCCATTTTCCAAATGGTGTTTACCTGCGCGGTGACGATGTTGGCGCCCGTAAAGGAGGACACCTTCCATTTCGGCACGGCGCAGCACACGATGGCGCCGATGAGGCCCAGGACCCCCAGGGCCACGCAGACGATCTGAACTCCCACGGATCCCATTCTGGCAAAAAAAAAAAAAAGAAGGTCAAAGGTCACCACGCTTAACACGGAACGTTCACGTCCACTCTGAGGCCGTCGTGTTTTTGGTTCAACATCCCCCCGAGGGCTACGTTTTCAAAGAGGCGCGTGTCCCGACAGGCCCGACGGCGGCGTCATCTCCGCCCAGCGCTCCGAGAGGCGAGAGAACCGCTCCCTTTCTTGGAAAGGAGCAAAATCGGGTTTTTGGAGAAGTTCTGGTCAGATGATCTTTAGCTTTCGTGGAATTTGGAAATGTGGATTGCGAGAAGATGAATGGAGCTTTGTGGCGAATGTCATATTACGTAAGAGGCTCTCATGACTCCCTTTGCTCCAAAATGTCCCCGTTAATGTAAGTTATCACCCCAAAACTCCAAATCCTCCTGTTGGACAAAAACACTCAAGCCGAGTTAGAGACAGAAAAAAAAAAAAGAGTGGCCCCAGGTCAGGAACTTAATAGAAGTGGTGATCGTTTGTTTTGATGAATCATCAAAGTGGTGAAGATGCCCAGTGGAAAGAAGAGGAAAGATTAGAAAGCAGCGAGGGGAAGAACCTACCTGGAACAAAAAAAGGTCTTGGTTGGGCGCTGGCTGGTGGAGAGTGTGCGGAGACAAGGAAGGAAACAAGATGGTGTCTTGTTGGAGGAATGTGAGGTGCAGGGTGGGGCCCCACTCCAGCAGGGGGAGGACGTACCTGAGGACCAGACTGGACTTGTCCTACACGCCAACGTCGACTTCTCTCCTCGTCCTTCTCCACGCTCAAAAAACAAAACACATGCACAGAAACACCGAAGACTTTACCAAAAAAATTGGGAAAAAAACCTTCCAATAAGTTGTTTCTGATCCCAACTCAGGGTCTTGTGATCAGAACCGACTTGACTCGCCTCGTTTTTGGAGGGGAAAAAAATATATCTGATGACAAGCAACCATCACGTCAGGAGGCGGATTTAAAAAAAAATTGTTTTTTTGGGCCGTGATATTGTGGGGAAGGAAACTCCACTGGCTGGGACACAACATTAGGGACATCTGCACAGTATTTATCAAATCAAACTTTATTTTCAAAAAGCGATTTTCATACATACAATAATGCAATTATGCAGAGTGCTTTACAAACTTAAAAACAATACCCCGATGACCAAGATCCCACACACACACACACACACACACACACACACACACACACACACACACACACACACACACACACACACACACACACACACACACACACACACACAGTTTTTGATCATCACTTGTGGGGACCACCCTTTCTACAGGTTGTGTCATAACGAGGACTATGGGTTTTTCGTTTTACCGAGATGCGAGAATAGTTGGAGTGGACATCGGATGAAGGTAGGTACATGATTTAATAATGACTATAAAAAAGTACAAAATTAAAGGCGCGCACAAAGGCGGAGAACAAACTTGACTAATGAAACAAAAACTAGCACTTGGGCAAAAAACTATGAACATGAAACAAATAAACACTTAGTGTGACAAGACTATAGACCAGTGGTTCTTAACCTGCGTTCGATCAAACCCTAGGGGTTCGGTGAGTCGGCCTCAGGGGTTCGGCGGAGCCTCCGCCACGGAGGTATAGACAGATCCGAATTATTGTGTAAATAAAAACTTCTCCCTATTGGTGTATTATGGATACCCCCAAACAATGTTCCCTCTAATTTTCCATTTGATTTGCAGGTTTTTTGATTGATTGATTGAAACTTTTACTAGCAGATTGCAAAGGAAGAGAATACAGTACAGTTTACAGAGTACAGTACATATATTCCGTACAATTGACCACTGAATGGTAACACCCGAATAAGTTTTTCAACTTGTTTAAGTCGGGGTCCACGTTAATCAATTCATGGTAATGTGTGTAAGGTGTGTAATTTGTTGAGTTCATGCACTGTGTTGGTTTTGTTCTTTGAACAAGGTGATGTTCATGCACGGTTCATTTTGTGCACCAGTAAAAAAACATAACTTTTTCTTGAATTTGACATTTTTTTTTTTTTTTTTATTTTTCACTAAAGAAGGGTTCGGTGAATGCGCATGTGAAACTGGTGGGGTTCGGTACCTCCAACAAGGTTAAGAACCACTGATATAGACAAAACTCACTTGGCATGGAACTATGGTGGCATGGGTAGCAGAAGTCTAACAGAGTTAATGTCGCCAGGCGGACTTCCTGGCAACTATCGGCTTAAATAGTCTTGAACATGATTAATGACAGGTGTGTGAGTCCAAATGAATCAGGTGCGTGACATGACAGGTGAAAACGAATGGGTTGTCATGGAAACAAAACAAACAAGAGCGCACAAAGAGTCCAAAAACCAAACCGAACCTAACCAAAACAAAACACGATCACACAGACATGACATTGTGGAGGCATAATAAAAATGGTCTAAAATGGCCACTGCCCAGTTAGCTCATACACGTCTTTAAATCTCTGGATTGATGAAGTCATGTGCTGATCGTTCTTACTGGGGACCCTGGGGAAAAAGAGTAAATATGGTTCATGGGGACCAAATTTGAAATAATTTTGCATAATTCACACAAATTTGTACGTGACTACTGAGAAGAAAAAAAAGAAGCTCAAATTAAATATGACATGATGGTCAGAATACAGAACTACAGCTGTCCTCTTATCAATCAATCAATCAATCTTTATTTATATAGCCCTAAATCACAAGTGTCTCAAAGGGCTGCACAAGCCACAACGACATCCTCGGTACAAAGCCCACATACGGGCAAGGAAAAACTCACCCCAGTGGGACGTCGATGTGAATGACTATGAGAAACCTTGGAGAGGACCGCATATGTGGGTAACCCCCCCCCTCTAGGGGAGACCGAAAGAAATGGATGTCGAGTGGGTCTGACATAATATTGTGAGAGTCCAGTCCATAGTGGATCCAACATAATAGTAAGAGTCCAGTCCATAGTGGGGCCAGCAGGACACCATCCCGAGCGGAGACGGGTCAGCAGCGCAGAGATGTTCCCAGCCGATGCACAGGCGAGCGGTCCACCCCGGGTCCCGACTCTGGACAGCCAGCACTTCATCCATGGCCACCGGACCTGTGCCCCCCCCCCTCAAGGAAAAGGGGAGCAGAGGAGAAAAGAAAAGAAACGGCAGATCAACTGGTCTAACAGGGGGGCTATTTAAAGGCTAGAGTATACAAATGAGTTTTAAGATGGGACTTAAATGCTTCTACTGAGGTAGCATCTCTAATTGTTACCGGGAGGGCATTCCATAGTACTGGAGCCCGAATAGAAAACGCTCTATAGCCCGCAGACTTTTTTTGGGCTCTGGGAATCACTAATAAGCCGGAGTTCTTTGAACGCAGATTTCTTGCCGGGACATATGGTACAATGCAATCGACAAGATAGGACGGAGCTAGACCGTGTAGTATTTTATACGTAAGTAGTAAAACCTTAAAGTCACATCTTAAGTGCACAGGAAGCCAGTGCAGGTGAGCCAGTATAGGCGTAATATGATCAAACTTTCTTGTTCTTGTCAAAAGTCTAGCAGCCGCATTTTGTACCAACTGTAATTTTTTAATGCTAGACATAGGGAGACCCGAAAATAATACGTTACAGTAGTCGAGACGAGACGTAACGAACGCATGAATAATGATCTCAGCGTCGCTAGTGGATAAAATAGAACGAATTTTAGCGATATTACGGAGATGAAAGAAGGCCGTTTTAGTAACACTCTTAATGTGTGATTCAAACGAGAGAGTTGGGTGGAAGATAATACCCAGATTCTTTACTGATTCGCCTTGTGTAATTGTTTGGTTGTCAAATGTTAAGGTGGTATTATTAAATAAATGTCGGTGTTTAGCAGGACCGATAATCAGCATTTCCGTTTTCTTGGCGTTGAGTTGCAAGAAGTTAGCGGACATCCATTGTTTAATTTCATTAAGACACGCCTCCAGCTGACTACAATCCGGCGTGTTGGTCAGCTTTAGGGGCATGTAGAGTTGGGTGTCATCAGCATAGCAATGAAAGTTAACACCGTATTTGCGTATGATGTCGCCTAGCGGCAGCATGTAAATACTAAAGAGTGCAGGGCCAAGAACCGAACCCTGAGGAACTCCGCACGTTACCTTAACATAGTCCGAGGTCACATTATTATGGGAGACGCATTGCATCCTGTCAGTAAGATAAGAGTTAAACCACGACAAAGCTAAGTCTGACATACCAATACGTGTTTTGATACGCTCTAATAAAATATTATGATCGACGGTATCGAAAGCAGCGCTAAGATCAAGAAGCAGCAACATAGATGACGCATCAGAATCCATCGTTAGCAGTAGATCATTAGTCATTTTTGCGAGGGCTGTCTCCGTAGAGTGATTTGCCCTGAAACCGGATTGAAAAGGTTCACAGAGATTGTTAGACACTAAGTGTTCATTTAGCTGCTGTGCGACAATTTTTTCGAGGATTTTCGAAATAAAGGGAAGGTGGGACACCGGTCGGTAGTTTACCATGAGGTCAGGATCAAGGTTAGGTCTTTTGAGCAGAGGATGAATAACCGCTTTCTTGAATGCTAGGGGAACAGTGCCAGAGGAAAGTGATAAGTTTATAATATTTAGCACTGATGGACCTAATAATACAAATTATTATTATAATTATATATAATATTATTATTGTATTATAATAATACAATTCTTATAGGAAGTTTCACCACTTAAATGTTAAAGCAAATCCTGCATCTTCTGTGACATGACTGAAAACTGCTATTTAGCAGTAATGAAGTTGTCTGCAACTCCAACTACCATATATAGAAGGCTGGAAAATTCTGAATGTGAATCATACTTTAAAGTAATAATGTTTTATAATCATGCTGCATGAAAATGTCATCCTAAGGAACACTAAACCAGATTTTGTTTTTGGAAAAATATATTAGTTTTAACTAAGGATGGATACCACACAGAATCACAGTACTATTAATGCCAAGATAATTTTTCAAGAAAATTAATTTTCTCTTTTACCAATATTTGAAACACGTAAACAAAGTAACCCAAATTTCCCTGTTGTGGGATCAATAAAGGATTATCTTATTTTACCTTAAACCACAGAAATAAAATACAAACTCAGTTAAACTTTTATTTTTACTTTTTATTTTTAACAACATTGAACATAAAGAACATAAAAAACTGTTCCACTTAACCAGTCTTGCTGATTATCTCTTAATCTACTATTTTACCTGCAATCTCCTTTAGTAGGCCGTAATGCAGTTGTACACTTAGAACTTTCAAAAAAAAAAAAAAAAGGTTTCCCTTTAGGGGACCTGTTTTTTTTGTCCCCATACCGTCAGGGGTCCCCTAAAGGTGACTGTGTAAACAGAGCGATGTCCCCATTAAGTAAGCATTGCCAGAACACACACACACACACGCACACACACACACACACACACACACACACACACACACACACACACACACACACACACACACACACACACACACACACACACACACACACACACACACACACACACACACACACACACACACGCGACTATATGAACAAATGAATGCATGAGTACAGAGGATACAGGTGAGTAAACACTATCACAGGAGTAATCTGCACCAGGAGGTCATCATTTATCACTAATAACTCGGTTTTAGTTTCAATCAATCAATTAATCATCCATCCGCCCCTTGGGCGACTGGTGCAATGGACGTGGAGTGGATCTGGTTAATAGTGTGAGAGTCCAGTCCATAGTGGATCTAGTTAATAGTGTGAGAGTCCAGTCCATAGTGGATCTAGTTAATAGTGTGAGAGTCCAGTCCATAGTGGATCTAGTTAATAGTGTGAGAGTCCAGTCCATAGTGGATCTAGTTAATAGTGTGAGAGTCCAGTCCATAGTGGACCTAGTTAATAGTGTGAGAGTCCAGTCCATAGTGGACCTAGTTAATAGTGTGAGAGTACAGTCCATAGTGGACCTAGTTAATAGTGTGAGAGTCCAGTCCATAGTGAATCTAGTTAATAGTGTGAGAGTCCAGTCCAAAGTGGATCTAGTTAATAGTGTGAGAGTCCAGTCCATAGTGGATCTAGTTAATAGTGTGAGAGTCCAGTCCATAGTGGACCTAGTTAATAGTGTGAGAGTACAGTCCATAGTGGACCTAGTTAATAGTGTGAGAGTCCAGTCCATAGTGGACCTAGTTAATAGTGTGAGAGTCCAGTCCAAAGTGGATCTAGTTAATAGTGTGAGAGTACAGTCCATAGTGGATCTAGTTAATAGTGTGAGAGTCCAGTCCAAAGTGGATCTAGTTAATAGTGTGAGAGTCCAGTACATAGTGGATCTAGTTAATAGTGTGAGAGTCCAGTCCATAGTGGATCTAGTTAATAGTGTGAGAGTCCAGTCCATAGTGGATCTAGTTAATAGTGTGAGAGTCCAGTCCATAGTGGATCTAGTTAATAGGGTGAGAGTCCAGTCCATAGTGGACCTAGTTAATAGTGTGAAAGTCCAGTCCATAGTGGACCTAGTTAATAGTGTGAGAGTCCAGTCCATAGTGGACCTAGTTAATAGTGTGAGAGTCCAGTCCATAGTGGATCTAGTTAATAGTGTGAGAGTCCAGTCCATAGTGGATCTAGTCCAGTCCATACTGGATCTAGTTAATAGTGTGAGAGTCCAGTCCATAGTGGATCTAGTTAATAGTGTGAGAGTCCAGTCCAAAGTGGATCTAGTTAATAGTGTGAGAGTCCAGTCCATAGTGGACCTAGTTAATAGTGTGAGAGTCCAGTCCATAGTGGATCTAGTTAACAGTGTGAGAGTCCAGTCCATAGTGGATCTAGTTAATAGTGTGAGAGTCCAGTCCATAGTGGACCTAGTTAATAGTGTGAGAGTCCAGTCCATAGTGGATCTAGTTAATAATGTGAGAGTCCAGTCCATAGTGGATCTAGTTAATAGTGTGAGAGTCCAGTCCATAGTGGACCTAGTTAATAGTGTGAGAGTACAGTCCATAGTGGACCTAGTTAATAGTGTGAGAGTCCAGTCCATAGTGGACCTAGTTAATAGTGTGAGAGTCCAGTCCAAAGTGGATCTAGTTAATAGTGTGAGAGTCCAGTCCATAGTGGATCTAGTTAATAGTGTGAGAGTCCAGTCCAAAGTGGATCTAGTTAATAGTGTGAGAGTCCAGTCCATAGTGGACCTAGTTAATAGTGTGAGAGTCCAGTCCATAGTGGACCTAGTTAATAGTGTGAGAGTCCAGTCCATAGTGGACCTAGTTAATAGTGTGAGAGTCCAGTCCATAGTGGATCTAGTTAATAGTGTGAGAGTCCAGTCCATAGCGGATCTAGTCCAGTCCATACTGGATCTAGTTAATAGTGTGAGAGTCCAGTCCATAGTGGATCTAGTTAATAGTGTGAGAGTCCAGTCCAAAGTGGATCTAGTTAATAGTGTGAGAGTCCAGTCCATAGTGGACCTAGTTAATAGTGTGAGAGTCCAGTCCATAGTGGATCTAGTTAACAGTGTGAGTCCAGTCCATAGTGGATCTAGTTAATAGTGTGAGAGTCCAGTCCATAGTGGATCTAGTTAATAATGTGAGAGTCCAGTCCATAGTGGATCTAGTTAATAGTGTGAGAGTCCAGTCCATAGTGGATCTAGTTAATAGTGTGAGAGTCCAGTCCATAGTGGACCTAGTTAATAGTGTGAGAGTACAGTCCATAGTGGACCTAGTTAATAGTGTGAGAGTCCAGTCCATAGTGGACCTAGTTAATAGTGTGAGAGTCCAGTCCAAAGTGGATCTAGTTAATAGTGTGAGAGTCCAGTCCATAGTGGATCTAGTTAATAGTGTGAGAGTCCAGTCCAAAGTGGATCTAGTTAATAGTGTGAGAGTCCAGTACATAGTGGATCTAGTTAATAGTGTGAGAGTCCAGTCCATAGTGTATCTAGTTAATAGTGTGAGAGTCCAGTCCGTAGTGGGGCCAGCAGGAGATCATCTTGAGTGGAGACAGGTCATCAGCGCAGAGACGTCCCCAACTTATGCACAGATGAGTGGTCCACCCTGGGTCCCGACATTAAGCAGCTAGCGCATCATCTGTGGTGACCTAATATCCTGTCCATGAAGGAGAGTGGGGCAGAGCAGAAAAGAGACGGCAGATCAACTGGTCTAAAAGGGGGTCTATTTAAAGGCTAGAGTATACAAATGAGTTTTAAGATGGGACTTAAATGCTTCTACTGAGGTAGCATCTCTAACTGTTACCGGGAGGGCATTCCAGAGTACTGGAGCCCGAATAGAAAACGCTCTATAGCCCGCAGACTTTTTTTGGTTTCTGGGAATCACTAATAAGCCGGAGTTCTTAGAACGCTTTGTTCTCAGTTCATCGCAAACAGGACAAAAGCTACACTGACGTACGTCGCATGTTACTCGAGAAGGAGTAGGAAGAAGCAGAATTGAATCAAGAAATAATTTTACATTTTAAGGTGAAAAACTGGCAGCTCAAAAATGGGTTGGTGGTTTTTACAGTGCATCACTTATTTTTACGGGGAAATTCTATATTTTTTTTAATCTTGATAGATTGAAAATGAAAACCAATGAGTTGACTGATGAACATTATCACATAATTTATTCAGAAAGTATAAATAACGACAAATAAAGATAGAATGCTTTTAACCGCAACATGTAAGTGTAAAAAAACAACATTATGATTTGTACATTTTCAGAATGTGCTTGTTCTATTTCTAAACAAAGAAAACAATCTGAAGTTGTCTTTATTTTTAAGTTATCATGCCATGATTTTACCAGTCTGGCCCACTTGGGAGTAGATTTTCCTCTTTATGGCCCCTGAGCTAAAATGAGTTTAACACCCCTGTTCTTTACCCTTCTCATATTTACTGAGTTTGTACATGATCCGTTCTGTAATAGGATGCAATTGTGTGATATTCAAGTTTGTACAGCGATTGTTGGGTAATAAAGAATAAAATAGTCAGTGTAATAATAAATATGATATGAATAACACTTTATCAAACAATCTGAAGATTCCCGTCATATCAATTCCTAGATATGGTCGAAAGTATTTAAAGCGCACTACGCAAAATAAACGCAACATTATTAATATTACTACTACGGATAATTTGAACAAAAACTCCTCAAAACAGCCCACTACCTATAATATGGTCTTTTTAAACATAAGATCATTGTCTCCCAAAACGTTATTAGTTAATGAGGTCATTAGAGACAACAATCTTAACGTCATTGGTCTCAGCGAAACCTGGCTCAAACCAGACAAATTTTTTGCGCTGAATGAGGCCTCTCCTCCTAACTATGCGAATGCACATATTGCCCGTCCCCTTAAAAGGGGTGGGGGAGTCTCACTAATATACAATGAAAACCTTAACCTTACCCCTAACCTAAGTAATAAATATAAATAATTTGAGGTGCTTACTATGAGGTCTGTCACACCGCCGCCTCTCTACCTGGCTGTTATCTACCGCCCCCAAAGGGCCCTATTCGGACTTTATCAGTGACTTGTCAGAGTTCGTTGCTGATCTAGTGATGCACGCCGACAATATAATCATAATAGGGGACTTTAATATCCATATGAATACCCCATCGGACCCTCAGTGCGTGGTGCTCCAGACTATAATTGATAGCTGTGGTCTTACACAAATAATAAATGAACCCACGCATCGCAACGGTAATACGATAGATCTAGTGCTTGTCAGGGGCGTCACCACCTCCAAAGTTATGATACTCCCGTATACTAAAGTAATGTCCGATCATTACCTTATAAAATTCGAAGTTCTGACTCATTGTCAACAAGCTAATAATAATAATAACTGCTCTACCTCAGTAGAAGCATTTAAGTCCCATTTTAAAACTCATTTGTATCCTGTAGCCTTTAAATAGACCCCCTTTTTAGACGAGTTGATCTGCCGTTTCTTTTCGGCTCTGCCCCCTCCTTCGTGGAGGGAAGGCACAGGTTCGGTGGCCACGAATGAAGCGCTGGCCGTCCAAAGTCAGGACCCGGGGTGGACCGCTCGTCTGTGCATCGGTTGGGGACATCTCTGCGCTGCTGACACGTCTCCGCTCAAGATCTTGCTGGCCCCACTATGGACTGGACTCTCATTATTATGTTAGATCCACTATGGACTGGACTCTCACAATATAATGCTAGATCCACTCGACTCCAAGGTTTCTCATTGTCCCATTGGGTTGAGTTTTTCCTTGTCCTGATGTGGGATCCTGATGTCGTTGTGGCTTGTGCAGCCCTTTGAGACACTTGTGATTTAGGGCTATATAAGTAAACATTGATTGATTGATTGATTATAGAGTGAATAAAATACCAGTCGGAGGAGTACAACTTAGTGACATAAGCATAGTAGAATGAACAGTAGAATGAACAAATGCAGTATATTGGACATTACTGTAGTGAATATATAATGAAAGATACACCTTGTACATACTTACGCTGTTAAATATATTTTAAGGTCGATTTTAATCTAGTGGAGGAGTTCAAGTACCTCGGGGTCTTGTTCACGAGTGGGGGAAGAGTGGATCGTGAGATTGACAGGCGGATCGGTGCGGCGTCTTCAGTAATGCGGACGCTGTATTGATCCGTTGTGGTGAAGAAGGAGCTGAGCCGGAAGGCAAAGCTCCCAATTTACCGGCCGATCTATGTTCCCATCCTCACCTATGGTCATGAGCTTTGGGTTATGACCGAAAGGACAAGCCGAAAGGACAAGATCACGGGTATAAGCGGCCGAAATGAGTTTCCTCCGCCGGGTGGCGGGGCTCTCCCTTAGAGATAGGGTGAGAAGCTCAAAGTAAAGCCGCTGCTCCTCCACATCGAGAGAAGCCAGATGAGGTGGTTCGGGCATCTGGTCAGGATGCTCGAGCCACCTCATTGGGGCACGTCCGACCAGTAGGAGGCCACAGGGAAGACCGAGGACACGTTGGGAACGCCTCAGGATCCCCCGGGAGGAGCTGGACGAGGTGGCTGGGGAGAGGGAAGTCTGGGCTTCTCTGCTTAGGCTGCTGCCCCCGCGACCCGACCACGGATACGCGGAAGAAAATGGATACATTTTAATATGTGTTATTATATTGTGCATGTGTACCTAATAAAGTGTCCTGCGTGCCGACGTTTCATTCCTCATAATAACCGTCAACATCAGCCTCGTGCACGCGTCAAGCAGCACATTTAAAGTGAAACTAAACGACGTGCGCGTCTTTCTTTCGCGCCAATGTCGCACGGACGCCGTGGTCCTCATCACAACCGTCACTTTTGATGTTAAAGGCGAACGACGTCTCTATTTGTCGCCTCGCCTGGATGGTGCATCTTTACAAACTTTATTTTTTGGGGGGGTTTTTTGCTTTCAGCAGCCATGAAGTCGCGACGGCGTTTCATTTAAGCGAGGAGCTGCAGTTCCGGTTTGTGCACACGCGGTGACGCCACTTCGCGCCAGCCACTGAATGCCGTTGACTTCCTGTTAGAGGCGGGACGTTTTTTTTTTTTAACTGACATGAGCCGTCGCCAATCAGGCTCTTTAGGATGGAAGCCGTCTAATCCTCCGCCGACCAATCACAATTCGAGAATCGTGTGACGCCCGAGTCGGCCTCTCGGCGACAGCGAAGTGACTTGAAACGGCGACGGCCTCGTTTTTTAAAGTTCCCGCAGGAAGAAGAGGGAAGGGAAGAAAGGCCCAAGTTGAGCTCAGGGGACTTTAATTTACACGCTGGGAGGACTATTAAGAAGCGAAACATAAGGTTAGAAGAGTTTTATTGAATCGATGACAACGAGCTAGCGAGCTAGCTCAGTTTAGCTAGATTAGCTCATTCATGCTACTATGTCACCAATGCTAGCCTTACTTTGACACTTTCTTTATTATGTGCGGCTCTTATACTTTCTGTTTTCTTCTTCTTGTTGATATCGCGGTGCGATCCAAGGTGCCATTCGGGAGCCCCGGTTTTTGACTGCACGAGAACGTCAGAATAAACAGAAAATGGCGGAGCCGGACAAACTAAACATCGACTCCATCATTCAGCGTCTTTTGGAAGGTGAGAAGATGGCAACATGTGCAGTTTGGAATAAAATGGTGGGATTTTAAGCTTGGGATCATGGTGACGTGGTGTTAGAGGCCGCCGATGGGACAACACGGTGCTACTGCTACTGTCATTTATTTTTCTCTACATTGCATTCTTAGGTAAATAGTTCCATTTTAACGCACCTGCATGTGAATCCAGAATAAAGACCAATAATGTTATTTTTTGATACCACATTATTATTTTGTAAAGAACGCATCAGGACTGAATCCAGAAAAAGTTACCGTATTTTCCGCACTATAAGGCGCACCGGATTATTAGCCGCACCTTCAATGAATGGCATATTTCATAACTTTGTCCACCAATAAGCCGCCCCGGACTATAAGCCGCGCCTACGCTGCGCTAAAGGGAATGTCAAAAAAACAGTCAGATAGGTCAGTCAAACTTTAATAATATATTAAAAACCAGCGTTCTAACAACTCTGTTCACTCCCAAAATGTACGCAAATGTGCAATCACAAACATAGTAAAATTCAAAATAGTGCAGAGCAATAGCAACATAATGTTGCTCGAACGTTAATGTCACAACACACAAAATAAACATAGCGCTCACTTTCTGAAGTTATTCTTCATTCGTAAATCCTTCGTCTTCGGTGTCCGAAGTGAAAAGTTGGGCAAATTTACGATCCACTGGCAGATGTTGGCGTCGTCTGGCGCTGCCTCCTCGTCTTAGTGAAGGTGTGTTCGCCTTCTGTCATCCATTGTTCCCACGCAGTTAGCAGTCTAGCTTCGAATGCCCTGTTGACACCAATATCTAGCGGCTGGAGGTCTTTTGTCAATCCACCCGGAATGACGGCGAGTATTGAATTAAGCGCGTAAGCGTGTCTCTCAATGTGCTGTTATGAGCTAGCAAATATAACAACTACACTACCCAGCATGCAACGATAGTTACGAGCATGCGCGGTAGCCCTGAGAAGCGTTGTTGTATGCTGGCAGTTAGAATGTGGTTATGAGCACGCTGTGAGTAAACGTTGAGAACTCAGTTAACACGCCTCGTCTGCATTATTTATAATTAGACAGACAACACACTTAATAGGAGCCATTTTGGGGTCTTTACATAAACACACAAATGGAAATGAAACGTCACATATCCCAGCATGCACCGCGCGCTTCTTCTACGGGGAAAAAAGATGGCGGCTGTTTACCGTAGTTGCGAGACCTAAACTTTATGAAAATGAATCTTAATATTTATCCATATATAAAGCGCACCGGGTTATAAGGCGCACTGTCAGCTTTTGAGAAAATTTGTGGTTTTTAGGTGCGCCTTATAGTGCGGAAAATACGGGTAAGTTAAAGTAGGGCTGGGCGTTATGGCCTTTTTTTTAATATCTCGATATTTTTAGGCCATGTCACAATACACAATATATATCTCGATATTTTGTCTTAGCCTTGAATGAACACTTGATGCATATAATCACACCAGTATGATGATTCTATGTGTCTACATTAAAACATTCTTGTTCATACTGCATTAATATATGCTCATTTTAAACTTTCATGCAGAGAGGGAAATCACAACTAAGTCAATTTAGCAAAACTGTATTTATTAAACAGTTATTAAGCAGTGGCACAAACATTCATGTCATTTCCAAAACAGAAAGTGCAAGATTGTCAGAGACATCTTAAAACAAGCTAGTAGTGCACTTTTGTGCATGATGTCACTAAGATGACAAATCAAAACAACACTAAATTAAAGTGTACTTTTTGTACAGAACGCCACTACAATAGTTTAAAACAAATAAAGTGCACTTTTGTGCATGATGTCACACAAGATATTTCAATAATTGTCAAATAAAAATGAGCTGCATAATAGGAAATCAAATTGTGTACGCCATTCGCTATGTGGTAGGTTCCGGCGGACTCCTTATGTTGTGGACTATTTTTTTATACGGTGTTGATGTGGAAATGGTTGCCTCTGCATTTTGTTGGTGTGGCACCGAACGGAGATGTTGACATGCGGAGTAAGCACTCTTCATTCTCCAGCGGGTGACTTTTCAAATTATGCCACATATTAGCAGTAGATGCTACTTTTTGTAGCAACGCTTTTGCCCCACACTTGACATATTACGGTTGTCTGTTCGACATATTCCCGCTTGAAGCCAAACCACTGGCAGATGATGGACCCCGTCTTCTTGGGAATTAATTCTTCCTTCATTTGTTACCAGATTTGCACCTTCTTTCTCTCGTATTACCAATCGCACCACAGCTAACGTTACCCATGCTGCTACCTCTCTGCTCCGCGAGGGCGTATACGTATGTGACGTATGTAAGAAGGTGTGCTTGTTTAAGTCTCTGTGAGAAGCATAGACAACAAAGAGTGAAGAAGAGCCTGTTGTGTAATGCCTGCAGCTAAAAGCAACTGCGTGAGAACGTATACTCGAATATCACGATATAGTCATTTTCTGTATCGCACAGAGACAAACCCGCGATATATCGAGTATATCGATATATCGCCCAGCCCTAAGTTAAAGTACCAATGATTGTCACACACACATTAGGTGTGGTGAAATTTGTCCTCTGCATTTGACCCATCCCCTTGTTCACCCCCTGGGAGGTGAGGGGAGCAGTGAGCAGCAGCGGTGCCGCATCCCGGAATCATTTTTGGTGATTTAACTCCCAATTCCAACCCTTGATGCTGAGTGCCAAGCAGGGAGGTAATAGGTCCCATTTTTATAGTCTTTGGTTTAACTCAGCCGGGGTTTGAACTCGCAACCTACCGATCTCAGGGCGGACACTCTAACCACTAGGCCACTGAGTAGGTTAGAAGAGTAGATAGTTTATTATTTGTTCAGTCAGGGGTCAACAAAATAAACAAACAGTTCTACATAAACAAACAGTTTTACATTCATAAATTGACAATTTTACAGACCGAAAGGGTTTAGGCTGAAGTTGAGCACTTATTTCGCCTAAACCTATAAACAATCTCAAATACAAGATGAGCTTCATAGAAATAAGACATTTTCTGTACACAACATATTATAAATACACCTTGTAACATTAAACATATATTTCTTATTGTAATCAAATAACAACTTGGGCACTAAAAAAGATAGTGAACATACTAGACAATTTCTCTTTTAGTAGTAAGTGAGCAAACAAAGGCTCCAAACTTGGCTGTTGACATATACAGTAACGTATTGTGTCATGTCTCATTCTATTATTTTGTCAAAATTATGAGAGGCATATGGTAGAAAATTGATTAATTATCTTGTTAATTTAAAGTAAATATCTGGTGATATATATAATATATTTCTGTTTTAACATCTTCTATCTACACTTCTGTTAAAACGTAATAAGCACTTATTCTTCTGTTTAGATACTTTACATACATTTTGGGTGATACTACAATTTTGGGTATGGATCCAATACCAAGTAGTTACAGGATCATAAGTTGGTCATACTTAAAGTTCTCCTGCGTCCAGGGATGTATTTTCTGAGTTTCTAAACAATAACAAAAAGGACAAAATATTTAATGATAGTAAAGAATATCAATGTAATCATTGTAGTATTGACAATATATGGCTCTTGTACTTGGTATGTTTCCATAGATGTTTGTATAGATCTATCCATTTGTTTACATTGAGGAACGCTATCTTGCTGTTAGCGGTTAGCTATTGTATCCTCCTGTGGTGTGTAGTGAAGCATGTTTAGCCATTCCTCGTCCTGCAGGGAGGATACTTGTAAGAAATGCAGTTTGTCGCCATGGAGGCGAGGGTTAGTGATTTAGAAGTATCTAGAAGTAGCTGTGGATGGACGTTAGCCACTTGCCATTGTTTAAAAGCACTCCTTGCAGCTTATTGCTTCACCTTTATCGTTATTAGTAAGTCTGTTTCCACACTTTCTGCTTGTATGTGCTCTGTGTCTGCGTTGACTCACATGCCATTACCAGCACTGTGGCCACGCTGCGCCATCATGTCCATGTAAAAAAAAAAGTACCAGTATTTGTCATAGGCAGTATAGTACCCTTTTAATAACTCGTACCGTGGTACTTTATTAGTGCCAGAATACTGTACAACCCTGGCAGAGTAGGTATAGGTTTTGTGTGTTAGACGTCCACACATGCACATTTTTAAAAAGGAAACCAAATCTGTCCACATAAAAACACGTTTGCTCTCTGCCAAGGGCTAGAGTGTGAAAAAGCAAAAATCACACATTCTTCGCCTACGTCCTTCATTATAGCGAGAGATAAGATGTAGAAATATGTACAGTATCTCCATGCTAAATGTCCTCTGAGTGTGCTCAAATTAGTTCATGCCCATATGTCATTGTAATAAATTGTCTATTGTCAGGTGATATTGTCATTAGTCATATTAAATGAAGGCATACTTAAGAAAATGTGTACGTGTACATTTGACATTTCTATGATTGTAATAGGGCTTCACGGTGGCAGAGGGGTTAGTGCATCTGCCTCACAATACGAAGGTCCTGAGTAGTCTTGGGTTCAATCCCGGGCTCGGGATCTTTCTGTGTGGAGTTTGCATGTTCTCCCGGTGACTGCGTGGGTTCCCTCCGGGTACTCCGGCTTCCTCCCACTTCCAAAGACATGCACCTGGGGATAAGTTGATTGGCAACACTAAATTGGCCCTAGTGTGTGAATGTGAGTGTGAATGTTGTCTGTCTATCTGTGTTGGCCCTGCGATGAGGTGGCGACTTGTCCAGGGTGTACTCCGCCTTCCGCCCGATTGTAGCTGAGATAGGCTCCAGCGCCCCCCGCGACCCCAATGGGAATAAGCGGTAGAAAATGGATGGATGGATGATTGTAATATTGATTGTCTGTGGGGAAAATTAACAATCCATTAATGCATGAATTATATTGTTTTTTTATTTCCATATTGGTTGTTGCAGGCAGAAGATTGAGCATTAGTCTTTGTGGAGCTATCATGGTTGCGCTTCTTTAGACGGCAACCTTGTAGGGACTGACTTAACAGTGCTTCTGCTGGTCGCAGCCAAGTCGTGCACTGCAATTTGCATCAATTTCCTCAAGACAAAAAAATACCAATTTAATTTCACGCTAAATAAAGAATTCAGCCAAGTTTTTTTTATTTTTTTAAAGCACAGTATAGAGTACCCCAAAACGGGCATCTCCAAACACAGAGACATGTCCCACTACTGTTTCTTTCAGAAGCTATGATCAAAAGTATTAGCGTATTTTTCGGACCATAGGGTGCACCAGATTATAAGGCGCACTGGGGATGAACGAGTCTATTCAGGTCTACTTTCATACAAAAGGCGTGCCGGATTATAAAGCCCTTTAAAGGGATCATATACTTTCTACATTTAAAACACTTCCTTGTGGCCTACATAACATGTAATGGTGGTTCTTTGGTCAAAATGTTGCATAGATTATGTTTTACAGACCATCTTCAAGCCGCTTTCTGACTGTCTCTTCAGGATGCGCCGTTTTGAGGGCGGTTTTATTTACGTGGCTCCACTTCGACCGCGTCTTCTCCCTGTCATCTTTGTTGTACCTGTAGTTTTGAGTGCTTCCATAGCGAGTCTACTATAAGTTGGAACTGTACGCTACTTTATATTACAAATGGTGACAGTGGAGGATGAATCCCCCACAACAAGAGGATAGAGAAAAAGGAGGAGTTTATTGACTACATTGTTGGACTACAATGGTGGACCAGCCTAAAGCACTTTGGGTAAACCTTTACCATATATGGATAATCCGCTGATGTCAATTGAACAGGTGTCATCCTACACTCCACACTGGCTCTTATGTGTGACTGCTATCTACTGGTCACATGTATCATTACACCATGTACCAAATAAATTTGCTTTGAAGTCGGTAAGCACAATCAGAATTAATATGTACATTAGGCGCACCTGTCGATTCAAAAAAATATATAAATAAAAACTGAAAGGATTTTAAGTGCACCATATAGTCCGAAAAATACAGTAGTT